>NW_026869319.1:1887777-2126253 GCF_020745735.1 Hemiscyllium ocellatum
TAGGGGGACGGGGCGAGAGAGAGATGGGGGACAGGGCGAGAGAGAGAGAGTGTGGGACTGGGGGAGAGAGAGAGAGCGCGGGCCGGGGCGATAGAGAGGGGGTGCCGGGGTGAGAGAGAGAGAGAGGGGGTACGTGGCGAGAGAGAGAGGGGGACGGGGCTACTGAGAGAGAGGGGGACGGGGCGAGAGAGAGAGGAGGACGAGGCGAGAGAGAGGGGGATGGGGCGAGAGAGAGAGGGGGAACGGGGCAAGATGAGAGTTGGGGGATGGGGCGAGAGAGAGAGAGAGGGGGACGGGGTGTGAGAGAGAGAGAGAGAGAGAGACGGGGCGAGAGAAAGAGCGAGAGGGACGGGGCGAGAGAGAGCGAGAGGGACGGGGCGAGAGGGAGAGGGACGGGGCGAGAGGGAGAGGGACGGGGCGAGAGGGGGCGAGAGAGAGATGGAGGGAGCGAGAGAGAGAGGGAGGGGGCGAGAGAGAGAGAGGGAGGGGGCGAGAGAGAGACGGAAAGGGCTAGAGAGAGAGAGGGCGAGAGAGAGAGGGCGAGAGAGAGAGGGAGGGCGCGAAAGGGAGGGGGCGAGAGAGAGCGGGGGGGGCGAGAGAGAGAGCGGGAGGGGGCGAGTGAGAGCGGGAGGGGGCGAGTGAGAGCGGGAGGGGGCAGGTGAATTAGAGAGGGTGGGGATGAGTGACAGAGAGAAGGGAGTCAAGAGAAAGAGGGGGGAGCGAGAGAGAGACAGGGGGCGAGAGAGACAGGGAGGTATTTAGAGAGAGCGAGGGAGTGGGCAAGAGAGAGGGAGGAGGGCGAGAGAGAGGGAGGGAGTGAAAGAGAGAGGGAGCGGTGTGAGAGAGAGTGGAAGGGTTTCGAGAGAGAGTGGCAGTGGAGCAAGACTGTTGGGGGCAAGAGAGAGAGGGATCGGGCGAGTCTGAGATGGAGGGGAGCGAGAAAGGGGGTACGAGAGAGAGAGGGAGGGGCGAGAGAGACAGAGAGGGTGGAGGCGACAGAGCGAGAGGGAGGGTACGAGAGAGTGAGAGGGAGGGGCGAGAGAGTGAGGGAGGAGAAGGGATGAGAGAGGGGAGGGTGAGTGTGAGGAGGGCGAGTGAGAGGAGGCTGATGGCGAGGAGGGCAACGGCGAGGAGGGCGAGGGCGAGGAGGGCGAGGAGGGCGAGGGCGAGGAGGGCGAGGGCGAGGGCGAGGAGGGCGAGGGCGAGGAGGGCGAGGAGGGCAAGGGTGAGGAGGGCGTGGGCGAGGGCGAGGAGGGCGAGGGCGAGGAGGGCGAGGAGGGCGAGGGTGAGAAGGGCGAGGGCGAGGAGGGCGAGGGCGAGGAGGGCGAGGGCGAGTAGGGTGAGGAGGGCGAGGAGGGCGAGGAGGGCGAGGAGTGCGAGGGCGAGGAGGGCGAGGGCGAGGAGGGCGAGTGCGAGAGAGAGCCAGACCGAGAGCAAGATACACAGAAAGATGGACAAAGGGGGAGAGCAAGAGAGAGCGAGCGCGTGAGAGAGACAGCGAGAGAACGAGGCTTAGAGAGAGAGAGGTGCCAGAGAGATGGAGAGAGGGGGCAAGAGAGAGGTAGAGAGTGAGAGGATTGGCAGAGAGAGTTAGGAGGAGTCAGGATAGAGAGACAGGGCTGCAGAGAAAGTGGGGGAGAGTGAGAATGTGAGAGAGAGGCCGCGAGAGAGAGAGAGGAAGTAAGAGTGAAGGGATAGCGAGATGGAGACACGGGACGAGCGAGAGGTAGAGCAATGAGAGAGAGGTGAAAGAGTAATAGTGGAGGCGAGAGACAGAGGGAAGGCCCAGAGAGGCAGACACAGAGGGGTGAGAGAGGAAGAGAGGATGCATGAGCGATGAGGTTAGAGCGAATGAGGGAGCGATGTGGTGAGAGAGAGAGAGAGAGGTGCCAAAGAAAGAGAGGGGCAAGAGAGAGAGGGGTGGGAGAGAGAGGGATAGAGTGGGGGGAGAGAGAGGAGCGAGACGGAGAGAGAGAGAGAGAGAGAGAGAGGGTGGGGCGTGATCGAGAGAGGGAGAGAGTGATCGAGAATGAGTGAGAGAGAACGAGCGAGAGGGAACGAGAGAAAGAAGGAGAGAGTTGCGGTAAAGATGGGCAAATACGGGAGAGAGAGTGAGAGCGCGAGGGAAAGAGAGAGGGAGTGAGGGTGTGGGAGAGAGCGTGAGGGAAAGAGTGATTGAGAAAAAGCAAGGGAGGGGTTAGAGAGGAGCAACAGAGAGAGCGAGAAAGAGTCAGAGGAGTGAGAGGGAGAGGTGATAGAGAAGGATAGAGAGATAGAGCGAGAGACGTGTGCGATGGTGACATAGGGAACAAAGAGAGATATATTTAAAAGAGAGAGGGGTGAAAGTGGGTGTAAGAGAGAGAGAGGGCCGCGCACGAAAGAGAGAGAGGCAAGAGAGGGCGACAGTGATGGGGGAGAGAGAGGAGAGAAACGGGGTGTGAGAGAGAGGGGAAAAGGAGAGCGAGAGAGAGGAGCGAGAGAGAGAGAGAGATGGGGAGAGCGAGAGTGAGAGAGAAAGAGGGGGCGAGTGAGAGACAGAGGGATGAGAGACAGAGTGGTGTGAGGCAGTGAAAGAGGGCTGAGAGAGAGAGAGCACGAGCAAGAGAGAGAGAGCGTGAGAGAGAGCTGCAAGAAAGAGCAAGAGAGAGAGAGAGAGAGAGGGCAGATACGAGAGAGAGCGAGAGAGAGAAAGGAAAGAACGAGATTGGCAGAGTGGGAGCATGGAAACATGGGAATGTGGGAACGAGGGAATGAAGGAGCGAGAAAGAGGGAGAGTGGCAGAGTGGGAGTGAGGGAGTGGCAAGAAAGAAAGAGAGAGACAGATGGGGAGGGTGAATAGAGGGGCGTAGAGGGAGGGGGATAGAGGGGGAGAGGGAGAGCAGGTAGCGGGGATAGAGGGGGGAGAGGGAGGGCAGGTAGCGGGTGTAGAGGGAGGGGGGTAGAGGGAGGGGGATAGAGGAAGGGGTAGAGGGAGGGGTAGAGGGAGGGGAGGTAGCGGGTGTAGAGGGAGGTGGTAGAGGGAGGGGGATAGAGGGAGGGGGATAGAGGGAGGGGGATAGAGGGAGGGGTAGAGGGAGGGCAGGTAGAGGGTTTAGAGGGGGGGTAGAGGGAGGGGTAGAGGGAGGGCAGGTAGAGGGTGGTAGAGGGAGGGGGTACAGGTAGGGGGTAGATGAAGGGGGTGGGAGGGGCAGAGGGAAGAGGTAGAGGGAGAAGGGGAGAGGGAGAGTGCAGAAGGAGGGGGAGAGGGAGGGGGTAGTGGGAGGGCAGATAGGGGTGTAGAGGGAGGGGGTAGAGGGAGGGGGTAGAGCGAGGGGAGTAAGGGATATGGGGGTAGAGGAAGAGGGAGAATGGGTGCAAAGGGGACGAATCAGGGGGCTGAAGGGCGGCGCGGGGGGGGCGAGGAGGATAGGGGGTTGGGGTGAGGGGGCGGGGGGGCGAGAGGGGGCGAGTGGGGTCGAGCGGGGGTGAGGGGAATTGGGTCGAGAAGGGAGCGAGAGGGGGGCGAGTGGGGGCGAGGGACGCCATTGGAGGGTGAGTGGGGACGAGGGGGGCCAGTGGGGGGCGAGGGGGGTCGAAGGGGAACGGGGGTTCGAGGAGGGCGAGGGGAGAAATTGGAGGGCGAGTTGGGGGCGAGTGGGGGCGAGGGGGGCGAGTGGGTGGTCGCGGAGGTAGAGGGTTGTGAGAGGGGGTGCGAGGGTGGCGATTGGGGGGAGCGGGTTTGAGGGGGGCGGGAGCGACAGGGTAGTGGGGGGGCGAGAGGGGACGAGGCGAGCGAGTGGGGGCAAAGGGAGCGAGTGAGGGGGTCGAGGGGGCAGGGAGAGGGGAGGGGAGTTAAGAGGGGTGTGCCGGGGAAGCGATAGAGGGTGGGGGAGGGGCGGGAGGGGAGGAGAGGGGTGGAGAGAGTGGGGGAGAGACGGAAGGAGAGTGCTGGCTGTGTCATTTCATCGTCTGTGAAACTCATTAAGACCGGCGAAGTCCCTCATCCTGATAACGTTCTGGTCAGGACCCCAGTCACTAATTTGCTGCCAGGTTCGATAAATAACCAAAAACACAACAGGAGGTGCACTTGCAGAGAATATGGGAGCCACGGTTACATCAACATCTGAGCACGAGGAGGCTGTTTAGCTTCTTGAGCCTATTCCACCATTCACCCAAATCATGGTCATCTTCATCATCATGACAAATCCCTGTCTTTGTCCCATAATCCTTCAGCATTTTCATTCCAAATCTACCAATCTCAGATTTAAAATTTGCAAATAATTTCCAACCAATCCCTGTTTGTGGAGCTTTATCAAACTTTATCCATTTCTGTGTATAAAAGTGTTCCCCGTTATCACACCTCAATGTTCTGACTCGAACACTTTATCTGTTTAATCTTTCTTCTTAAATTAAGGCTTGGAATCCAAATATCACTTCAGTAAATCTACACTGCACTTCCCCTCAGAGGGATACTCTCCTTCAGCCATGGTGCCCAGCCCTGACAGCTTGGTCTAACTGGGTTCGGATTTGCTGAAGCATGACTTCTAATCCTTTGGTATCTCGTCTTCTGTCGAGATCAATGTCAACATTCCACCGACCCCTTGGTCACTTTTCTGAACCTGTTTGAGACATTTTCGTGAACGATACAGCTGGATCAATCCCACGTAGTTTCTTTGGAGTCCACTCTCTCTCTATTTTCACAATCACAAAATATCCGATTTTGATCCTACCTCCCACTTGTCGACATAAACTCATCTGTCGTTGTTTTTTTTTCATTTCCTGAATCTATCAAGATTGCTTTCTAATGCTGTGCTTCCATCTCCCTACACTTGGAATCGCTGTCATCTGCAGAGTGGCCCCAAATTTTGAATGTGGCTTTCCTTTTATTATGAATAGTGAATAATAAGATCTCCAACATGGATCCGTGCAGGATATCACCAACCAGATCCTTCCAATTAGAATACCTCTTACTATCTGCACAAATGTCTCTTGTTCAAATCAAATTTCTCTGCAAAAATATCTTTTGCATCTTATTACCTTCAATGAACAGTAGAAAGGTGTAAATTCAGTGACATTTTTCAGAGTGAAATTTGCCTTGTGTTTATCTGATTGAGGGAGCAAGGAATCCTAATAAATATTAATCGTTGTCTTCACTATATAGGAACTCGATCACAAAGATTAACAATGTCAAGTACTTATTCTCCTTCATGATTTATAAACTCTGGGCACATTGTGACCGAGTGGTACTCGCTTTTTTTTTCAGAAACACAGGCCCTGCCCAACTGTTGGCTCACACTTGTTACACCATATGGTCCTCGTCCTCTCCATCTGAATCTCATGGCAAGATACCTCGAACATGGAGAGGAGCAACTATTCCAAGCACTGGGATCCCACTAACTGGTAACACCACTCACCCTAATCCATAAGAGAAGCCGACTGGTCCCACACTATGTCCTCATCTGAACCATCCTGCTGGCTGCGTTCCTTCCCCATATGAAAGTGGTGTTGGCTCTCTGGTGGCAGAAGGGAATGGAAGGATTTCTCTTCAATCTCATCTTTAGTCATTGGCTCGCCAACCTTATGGGAGTACTCAGTGGCAACAGAAGCAGAGTCTGGAGAGACAATAAATGATTGACATTGTTCTTTGTTATTTTCCATTGCTCACTGAAAGGTTTAGAACTTGAAGTTAAGGGCTGAGCTAGAATCCTTGGATTAACTATCTGCTCAAGGAGCAGAGTGGGGTTACAATTATTGATTCAACACAACTTTGATATTGAATCACACATTGTTTAAGTTCCCTTGTGCACAACCACAGATCCAAGGGAAACACAAGGAACTTGGATTGAATAGGTTAAGCTCATGACTGAATAAAGGAATCTTGAATTAGAGCAGTGCAAGACATGTGCCTATTTGACCCACATATCCTTTGGGTAGGGAAGGAGTGCTAACGTCGCAAAAGATTTGATTGATTCAAATCATCTAACTGATGAGACACATTTCCCTGCTTAAGTCATGAGATCATTGGAAGGACAAAACATCATTTCTGGTTAAAGAATTGCCCTTTCTCACCAGGTAATGAAGGCACACTGTCTCTGCAGATTGAGTCGTTGGCCACTGTTTGAACCACCTCCTCAGGAGAGCTATGTCCCTTTTGTGTGGCCAGAGGTTCTGCTTTTCTCCAAGAATGGTAAGGGTGAGCTGTCTTGTTTACTGCTGCTGCTGCTGCTCCTATAGAAATGTCACAGAACAACACAGATGCATAGTTTCAGGACACAAAAACAGGTTCTCAGTATCTGTGATTTACACAGGCTTCCTTCTCAACCTAAACCCATCAACATAGTTTTCTTTGATTTCTTGTATTCCAAGCCCCTCCTTGAATTCATCTGTTATTTGCTTCAATTATTCCTGATGAAGTTAGTTCTACATTCAAACCCCTTTTTGGTAAAGACTTTTTCGCCCTCTCCAAATTCCCCGTGAGATTTAATAGTGATTACAATTATATCCACAGATCCAGTGGATTCTGACATTCACAAGCAGAACCAGCTTTTCCATGTCTACCCGATCAAACGTAACTGGACCATGTCACTCTTTTTCAATGAGACAAGACTGCCCAATCTTACTTGATGAATTCAAATTCAGTTTGAATATAATTCCAGTAACTATTCTTAATCTTCCCTACTACCTCTACATTCATATTACAATATGAAGATCGGAACTGTTTGCAGTGCTCAAGGGTGATCTGTCCATGGTTCTACACATATCAAATACATTTCCATTCTATCGTCCCAGAAATAAACCCATGATCTACTTTTCTATTTAACCTCACAAACTGGTGCTATTTGCTGCCAGTGCCTCATTGCTATCTCCAGATCCCTCTGCCCTATTTAAGGACATATTTCCAAAGAGGAAGTGTTCTCTTTATTCTTTTGACCACAGTGTACTACCTCACACATGGGTGGAGGTTAATCTCCACAGCTTTGACTGCAATATTCCCTTAACCAAATCTTCCCAACAGTAAGTCTTCCTAAAAACAAAACGCCAACATATTAATGTACTTAATCTCGTCAACTATTTCTTATTTGAAAAGCACTAACTGTCGAGCTCAGTTTTGAACAAACATCCTCTGCCACAGTTATCAAAATGCCACAAGCTGAACGACAACCACTATTTACATTCATATTCATTGCAGCCTAAGAATGAGAGGTGGTATCCTTGAGGATCTATAAAATGGTCAAGGGATTGACCAAGTCGAGGCAGAGAAGATGATTCAATCTACAACGAGTCGTCCTAAGTTTACAATGAAGGGAAAGTTGGAGGAATTACTTCTCTCAGAGGATGTTGAACCTGGGGAATTCCCTATCTCAGAACACTGCGGATTCTGGGACAATAAGTAAATTTAAATAAGAGACACACCGACTTTTAATCAGTAATGGGTTGAAGAGTTAAGGAGGGCTGGCAGGAAAGTGGTGTTCAGGCCAAGATGAGATTCACAATCAAGCTGCCTAACTTTTAAACATGAACACTTCTTAATAGTTCACTCGATCCTAACGAAATATTTTGTGCGAAACAAATCACATGATACATAGTTATTCAGAGAACAAAACAAGCTTGTTCATTGAAGAACCCAGAGGAAAAGGTGATGAAACAATGTGAGTTTGATGTACCTCAGTCATCATTTCAAGCGCATTCTCTGCATAAACTCCTTTTCCTCCTCGAAGTATTCAACTTCTTGAATAATTGAGAGAATGAAGTCACAGTTGTACAATAAATAAATGAGACCCTTCAGTCCAACTTGCCCATGGTGACCAGATATCCTAAATTAATCTAGTCCCATTTGCCAGCATTTGTTTCATATCCATCTTAGACCATAAGACCATAAGACATAGGAGTGGAAGTAAGGCCATTCGGCCCATCGAGTCCACTCCGCCATTCAATCATGGCTGATGGGCATTTCAACTCCATTTACCAGCGTTCTCCCCGTAGCCCTTAATTCCTCAAGGCAACAAGAATCTATCAATCTTAAACATTTTCTACTGATTATCAGTTTATTTTACTTTATCAGCACTTGAAATACTGACTTTTTTTCTCCTAACATTGGTGAATAAAACATAACTTCATTCATCCAAATTAATTTTGTAATCTTTCACAAAGAAACAAGTGAGAGCAACATATAGCTGACTGCAAACCAAAATACTGCAGCTTCACAATATCTGGGAACACTCTAAAGGTGAGGCACTGATACTTTGGTGTAACCTGCAGTCTGGTCAAATTGCAGCAAAATGCTGTTCAATTTTATCTGCAAACTATTGAATAAAATCCTCCTTGCACAATAATGAGGCAGTATTTTGGGATGTCATTTTTAAAATATATTATTATCAAAGTTACTCACAATTAAGAGTGATCACTTGGTGCTGTCTGCATAACACAGTACGAAAAGGAATTAACAGTAAAAAACACAATAACGCAAATTCAGAGTCACTAATTCATTGATGTTGCATGGGTCCAGCATTTATAAGTTATCAATTTTTAAAAATAACTACAGATACATTTACTAACTATATTGGAGTACAGTCAAGTTTCTTACTGAACAGTGACAGGATTGGACAGAGTCCGCATGGATTTAAGAGAGAGGGGAATCATACTAGCAAATCTACTGAAAGAATCTACAGAGTCGAATATTAAATTAAGAAATAGCAGGACATTTAGAAAAGCTTATCATTAAACATGGTAGACTCTGGGTTTTGTGAAAGAGAAACTATACTTGACAAATTTGTGACAGTTCATTGAGGAGATAACTAGCAGGGCAATCCAATGATATTCTGTATTTGGAATTTAAAAATGCAAATGATAATGTGCTACATAAAAGTTAATTGCACAATTGAGGAGCTCATGGTATCAGGGTAATGTATTAGCATGGATTGAGGATTGGTTAACCACACTGGCTGTTGCTGAGTCCTCACTTGCAGTGCTGTATACAATGTTAGCTCCCATATTTAATAAACGGTAAACCACCATCGGAGACCATTCAAACAAGATTCACTTAGCTGCTTCGAGCATGAAACGGTTGACCTATCAAGAATGGATAAGCAGGGGTGATCTTATGGAAACAAGATTCTGAGGAGCTTGACAGGGTGGATATTGACTAGATCTTCCAGCACCAGTGAAGTCTCAAATCAGGGGACATTACAGAGGGGAACATTCATTTTAGAAAAAAAGTCAAGAATTTTTTTCTCTCTGTGAATGGCTAGAATTTTCTCGCCCAAAATTTTGTGGAAGTTAAATGTGGGAGGGAAATGGTTGGGTTACTCTTCGGAGGGTTGTTCTGGCTTGTTGGGCTGAAGGGCTTGTTTCCACATAGTAGGGAATCTATGATTCTATCTCAAATTATTTTAAAAGGAGGGCAGATAGTGTTTTGAAATATTGAGCAGTTGAGGGCTATGCGGATCAAGCATAAAAGAGGTGTTGAGGCCTGGGTTGGCCCAGCCATGATCTGACAGAATGGGGGAACAAGCTGAAAGGGATGAATTGCCTACGCCTGCTCCGATTCTTCGAGGCTCCATTTCATGTTTTTCTTTGTCTCCAAAGAAGAGCGTGATACAATGTGTTAAAGATCCTTGATGTTGTGAAAATGGGGTGTTTATGTACTGATTCAGATGGCATTGATTCATCAATCACAGCTATACAATCATGAGTAGGAAAGCAATTCCCTCCATGAATAAAGGAAATCTACTGCAGAGCTCACGCAAAGGGAATTCTTACCCTCAGTAAACTCTCAACCCATCCGACCTCTTGCAAAAATGCCATCCCGTTTTCCAATTCCTCCGCCTCCGATGTATCTTCTCAAAGGAGGACCAGTTGCATCAGAGAACACACCAGATGGCCTCCTTCTTTAGAGACTGCAATTTCCCTTCCCACGTGGTTAAAGATGCCCTCCAACACATCTCGTCCACATCCCGCACCTCCGCCCTCCACATCCAACCCCTCCAACCGTAACAAGGACAGAACGCCCCTGGGACTCACCTTCCACCCTATAAACCTTCGTATAAACCAAATCATCCACCGACATTTCCGACACCTCCAAAAAGCCCCACCACCAGGGATATATTTCCCTCCCCACCCCTTTCCGCCTTGCACATAGACCGTTCCCTCCGTGACTACCTAGTCCGGTCCACGCCCCCCTACAACCCACCCTCCCATCCTGGCACTTTCCCCTGCCACCGCAAGAACTGTAAAACCTGTGCGCGCACCTCCTCCATCACCTCTAACCAAGGCCCTAAAGGAGCCTTCCACATCCATCAAAGTTTTACCTGCACTTCCACTAATTACATTTATTGTATCCGTTGCTCCCGATGTGGTCTCCTCTACATTGGGGAGACTGGATGCCTCCTAGCAGAGCGCTTGAGGGAACATCTCCGGGACACCCACACCAATCCACCACACTGCCCCGTGGCCCAACATTTCAACTCCCCCTCCCACTCTACCGAGGACATGGAGGTCCTGGGCCTCCTTCACCACCGCTCCCTCACCACCAGATGCCTGGAGGAAGAACGCCTGATCTTCCGTCTCAGAACACTTCAACCCCAGGGCATCAATGTGGACTTCAACAGTTTCGTCATTTCCCCTTCCCCCACCTCACCCTAGTTTAAACTTCCAGCTCAGCACTGTCCCCATGACTTGTCCGGACTTGCCCTACCTGCCTGTCTTCTTTTCCACCTATCCACTCCACCCTCTCCTCCCTGACTTGTCACCTTCATCCTCTCCCCGACTCACCCACTGGACTCTATGCTACTTTCTCCCCACCCTCCTCTCGCTTGTCTCTCCACGCTTCAGGCTCACTGCCTTTATTCCTGATGAAGGGCTTTTTCTCTGCACTTTGGATGCTGCATGAACTGCTGTGCCCTTCCAGCACCACTGACCCAGAATCTGGTTTCCAGCATCTGCAGTCATTGTTGTTACCTCTCCCATCACATGACCCAACATCTCAGCAAAAGCAGGACACACTGCGCATGCTCCAGCGAACAGTGACCCCGGGTGATTGATGTCAGCACCAGACCAATGAAAGGACGGTGGGCGGGGCTGGAGGACCTAGCGGGAGGTTAGTCCTCCAACCACTCACAGTCAATGAAGGGCGGAGCTAACGTAAACCATGTGATCACCCTCGCGCGCGGCACAGAGTCGCTGTAATGAATGCTCGGGGAATTATGGAGCAAAAGGATACTGTAAGGAAAGAAATAAACAGGGAAACGGGAGAAAAACTGTGTTGCTATGAGCGGAGAGGTTTCACAAACAAATTGTGCATGTCGCAAAACACAAATTTGATCGTCCCAGTCCCGTGTTTGCAGTAAATGAGGAATTGCCTCAGCGGCTGCAGGGCTGAGTGAGCGCCGCCATCTTTATTCGGGACAACGATTCACTGGACACGTGCGCGGCCGCCATCTTTGTAGGGGGCATGGTGCAGCCAGGCGCATGTGCAGCCTTTCTCTGGTACAGAGTCATTGTGATGACAGCAGCCAATCCTGCTCTGATTCACCTCTGGGCTCCCTCAGGACCACTTTGTCAATGTCTAGCTTCCTCAGTCTCCAACCATGGGGGTATTTTTGGTCTGTTTAGTACTGTATTATTACTTTTATAGACCCTTTGTAAATGAGTTTTTCACTGTGGCCCAGCCCCTGACCATGTGATTAGACTAGACTTACAGTGTGGAAACAGGCCCTTCGGCCCAACAAGTCCACACCGACCCGCCGAAGCGCAACCCACCCATGCCCCTACATTTACCCCTTACCTAACACTATGGGCAATTTAGCTTGGCCAATTCACCTGACCCGCACATCTTTGTGACTGTGGGAGGAAACCGGAGCACCCGGAGGAAACCCACGCAGACACGGGGAGAACGTGCAAACTCCACACAGTCAGTCGCCTGAGTCGGGAATTGAACCCGGGTCTACAGGCGCTGTGAGGCAGCAGTGCTAACCACTGTGCCACCGTGCTGCTCTATTATCTGATTACTGTTATCATGAATATTTTTGACAGTCAAGAATTCTTGTTTCCAATAAGCAAGTGTATTTTCCATCCATTTCTGACTATCAAATTCTGCACCATTTTCATTCCCTGTAATTCATTTTGCACTCCCTGAAACATCAACTGTGTTTCTCCTTCCACAGATACCAGTGATTAATACCAAAACCCTGTTGCCTGTGGAAAGGGTGATGTTTGACTTTATTATACAGCTGCAGTTTGTGTGGTGAAGGTGCTCCCACAATGTGGTTGGGTAAGAGACACTACAGATTATTCATTACAGCAACAGTGATGATTTGAAGATAATGTCCAAATCAAGAACAGTTTGTAGTTTTATTATCATGCTTTCACAACAATATTATTGAGAACTTTAGATATGAGGCCAGAGATGGAGATATTTCGTCAGGTGACCAAAACCATTGCCAAAAAGTAGGTCTTGAGGGATGTCTTAAAAGTAGAAAACAGACGTATGAGGTTTTGTCTGCAAATTCCAGACCATGTTGCTTTAGCAACTGTAGAATCAGCCACACAGTTGAAGTAATGAATTAACAAATCATTGGGAGTCTCGAAGAAAATGGGTTGTCGAGTTCTCAAAGGATGTGTGGTGAAGGGAGCTAGGGATGATCACAACCAGTGATATGGTTAATGTAATTTCTGCAGTTTCATGCATTTACACACACACGCACACATAACACACACACACACACCTCACACATAAACCCACACACATACACACACACACACACTCACTCATACACATACACACACCTACACACGCACTCACACACACACACACACACAACATACACACACACACACCTCATACATAAACCCACACACATACACACACCAACACACACCTCACACATAAACCCACACACATACACACACACTCACTCACACACACATTCTCTTGGTATGAGTGGGGTAATTTCTGTACTGAAACTGAGGTTTAATGAATAGAAGCTAAATTATGAAACTAATGATTGACTAGGCCATAATGAAGCATGAACGAGAAGTTACCTCTGTAAAGCCAGGAATTTGGTAACCTTGGGTAAGAAACCAAGGAATGCTTCGATTAGACACAGAGGGCAAAATACAATGAAAGCTCTTTTCATGACATACACAAAAATCAACAAATGTTATAACTAATAGAACATGAAGATAAATTGTAACATAATATAACATTTTAATTAAAGAAATTGGCAGAGAAAAGCGTGAAATGCTTTAACCAATGGAATTGTCATTAATGATTTTTAATGTAAGAAAAATCCATAGCGTGAGATGTTTAAACCAATGAAATTATCACCAATGTATTTGAATGGAAAAATAATGTATAAGTATTAGTGCTGTAAAATCTCCCGTTGCGACTTCCGAAGTCCTTTTTGGAACTCGCCCAATCTTCGAAGATTGAATAAACATCTGTTGCTCCGTCTGTGTGTGTCTCGCAGTATTTCGATTTGCCACGGGAAAAGTGACAGCCAGTGGGGATAAGGGCTGATACCAGTCAACTTGGAGTTCGCCTTTTTGAACTTAACCTTGCGGACAGTCTCCCTTGACACAAGGGTTAAAGGACAGTCCGCGGTTGGCAGAGTTTGGAGGCAGGACCCGGTTGTTCTGAATCAGATCCCTAGAGTTAGAATAGTTAGCCAAGTGTCAGGAACTATTCTCCGGAGATTCAGAAAGCCTAGACAGAAATCACATAACAAATTTGGGGGCTCGTGTCCGGGATCCTAAACCGAACTCCCACGGGAGGCTCTGAATGATTCTGGGACACTGTGACACACGCAGATGTTTGAGCAAAGGATGTGCATAGGTGGCGCTCGCAATAAAGTAAAAAGGTTGAAGCTTCGAAAAAGTAAAAAGGTGATTTTTTTACTTTGAGTCGGACAACTCCGTGCACAGGATCAAGGTAAGAACCTTCTCTGGTATTTTGGGGTCTTCGCGGTTGAGAAGGGTACACTGCCTTGTCGACTCGGTGGTTGTGACAGGTAACCGGGATACAAGGGTTAATTGAGTAACCAGAGTGTAGGTTAGCCTGAAGACCAACCATGGGTGGCCGAGGTTCCAGGTCTAAAAAGGAACGGGAAAACGAAACCCCACAGATTCCCCTTAATACTCCGCTGGGACGAAAATTGGGGAATTGGAGTCCCTACGAAAGTCGGGGCTTAAAGAAAAAGGAAATGATAAAATACTGTTGTTTTGTTTGGGTAAAAGAACCCATCCGTCCGCCATCAGTGATCTGGCCAAAATTTGGATAGGACGAGGATTGGGTTTGTCAAATTTTAAATGATTATGTAAAGAATAAACAGTATCCAGGTTTAAAGGAGAGCGAGTATGCTGCATGTTGGGTAGGGAACCTGACAGCAACTGCTCCAACCCCAGTACCCTTATTTCCTTTAACCCCACTGAATGAGAGTAAGTGGGAAGTGTTAGAGAACTTACCCCCGCCTGTGGCACCCCCGCCATATGCTCTTCAGGAGGAACAACGGCAGCGGCCGTTGGAGAATCAGGGAGCGGGATCCAGGGGATCTGGCGAAGGGGACGTAGAAGCCACAGCAGCAGGGGCTGAGGGGGTAAGGAGATCTGCACGACTAAAGGAGAGAGAGATGAGGGGAAAAGGTGATAAAGAAGTAGTGAGACTGTGTCCCCTACGGGAGGTCCCGTTTGGGGAACGGACCACAGGATTTGTTGTAGCCCCATTAAACTCAAATGATATAAGACAATTTAAAAAAGAAATACCTTCTCTCATGGAAGACCCAACTGCGGTCTCTACTCAATTAGATCAGTTCCTAGGTCCAAATCTGTACACTTGGCAAGAGTTACAATCAATAATGAATATTTTATTTACTCACGATGAGAGAACTGCAATTCGAAAAAGAGCTATGGAAATATGGGAACGAGATCATCCAGAAGGGGGCGTTAGACCTGAAATAAAGTTTCCCCTGAATAATCCTGATTGGGATCATAATACTGTAGATGGACGGGCTAATATGTCCGATTTAAAAAGTTTAATTATTAGGGGCATCCAGACCTGCGTCCCTCAACAGCAGAATTTGGCAAAGGCTTTTGAAATCAGACAGGGCAAAGATGAATCGCCCTGTGCGTTTTTAGACCGCCTGAGAGAATCAGTCAGAAAATACTCTACTATAGACCCAGACGGGGAAATAGGATGTGGCATGATAAAAGTACACTTTGTCACAAAGGCATGGCCTGATATTCAAAGAAAATTACAAAAAATAGACGGTTGGAGTGAAAAAGATATGTCAGACTTGTTGCAGGAAGCTCAGAAGGTTTTTATTCGGAGGGAAGAAGTTGCAGAAAAACAGAAGGCTAAGATTATGGTTGCAACAGTGAGGGAAGTCTGTGAATCATCAGGAATGATGAAGGAGGGAAATAAAAGAAATCGTGGGAAAGGTAAAAGAAATTATCAATATGGTGTTAAAAAAGGGAATGACCAAGGGAAGGGTTACGAACAGGATAGAATTACATCTGCAGGATGCCATTACTGTGGGAAACTGGGACATTTCAAAGCGAAATGCCCAGAGTTGCAGAAAGAGAGAGAGGGAATCCATTTAATGGATTGTGAATAGGGAAGTCAGGGGCGAATCGAAAGACGGGCCTACCACGAACCCCTGATAACCTTAAAGGTGGGCCCAAATGAAAAGCCAGTAATATTTTTGATAGATACTGGTGCAGGAAGGTCTTCTGTCCCAATACATCCGAAAGGGGCAGTCTTTCTGACTCGAAATTTAGAAATAACAGGGGTTAGAGAAGGAAAATCAGACTTAAAATTTTTTTAAAAAGTACAAGTAAAAATGGAAAATGAAATTGTCCTAACAGAACTCTTATATCTCCCTCATTTGCCCTACGGACTGATGGGGAGAGATCTTATTGTACAATTTGGATTGCAAATAAGAGTAGGGGGAGATGAACAATTAATAGTAATAACCCTTTTGAATGAAGAGAATCTAGCTGAAATAGACCCCCGGGTATGGACATCCAAAGGAAACAGGGGAAGATTGGATATTTCCCCGATTCAGGTAGAACTAAAACCCGGAAGTCCAGCGATACACATTAGGCAGTATCCTATATCATGGGAAGGAAGGCAAGGTTTAAAACAAGTTATGACAGACCTGATCTCCGACGGTCTGGTAGAGCCTTGCATGTCCTGTTTTAACTCCCCCATACTTCCCGTCAGAAAATCGGACGGGACATATCGAATGGTACAGGATTTAAGGGAAGTTAATAAAATTGTACAATCCCGACATCCTGTTGTTCCGAATCCCTACACTATTCTGGGAAAAGTCCCCTCAGACCATGTTTGGTTTAGCGTGGTGGATTTAAAAGATGTCTTCTGGGCATGCCCTCTCCATCCCTCTAGTAGGGATCTGTTCGCCTTTGAGTGGGAAGACCCTGATACTGGGAGAAAACAACAGTACAGGTGGACTGTCTTACCTCAAGGGTTTACCGAGTCACCAAACTTGTTTGGACAAATCCTAGAACAAGTTCTTGAGAGTTTAACTTTAAAACCAACTTTAAAATTGAATCAGTATGTGGATGACCTCCTGCTGTCCGGTCCAACTCAAACTGACACACAACAGGGAACAAATGATTTATTAAACTACCTTGCAAAAAAGGGGTTGCTAGTAAGTCAGAACAAACTACAGTATGTAGAACAGGAGGTCAGATATTTAGGACATCTAATCAGTCAGGAACAGAAGAGAATAAGCCCTGAAAGAATAAAAGGAATTGTAGAATTAGGATTACCCAGAACTAAAAGAGAACTCAGAAAGTTCCTGGGTTTGCTGGGTTATTGCAAACTCTGGATAGATGACTATGCTATTCTTACAAAAAAGCTATATCTACAGCTAACAGAAGAAGCTCCGGACAGGGTTAAATGGGACCCAGAAGGAAAAATGCTGATTGAAACTTTAAAAGAAAAATTAGTTACAGCACCCGTTGTGAGCTTGCCAAATTTTAATAAAGATTTCAGACTATTTGTTAATGCCAAAAGCGGGACAGCTTTTGGGGTCTTAACTCAAGAATGGGGGGGGGGGGGGGCATAGAAAACCTGTAGCTTTCCTCTCCAAAAATCTAGACCCTGTCTCACGGGGTTGGCCTGAATGCGTTCAAGCAGTAGCAGCTACTGCTAAACTAGTGGAAGAAAGCCGGAAACTGACATTCGGCGCTCCACTGACTGTAGTTACCCCTCACCAAGTCCGCACTATCCTAAATCAGAAAGCAGGACGATGGCTGACAGATTCCCGAATCTTAAAACATGAGGCAGTCCTTTTAGATAGAGAGGACCTAAAGATAGAAGTAAGCACATGTTCAAATCCAGCTGACTTCTTATGGAAAGGGGAATCGGATCAGCAGTTACAGCATCAGTGTACAGATATTGTCGAGTTGCAGAGTAAAGTTCGAGAGGATTTGAGTGATCAACCTCTCCATCAGGGGAAACGGTGGTATATAGACGGATCTTCCCGGGTAGTGGATGGTAAAAGGTTTAATGGTTATGCCATTATTGATGAAGAAGGGTGGAAGTTAATAGAAAGTGGACGGTTGCCCAATGCCTGGTCAGCACAGACGTGTGAATTGTATGCTCTGCACCGTGCATTGGGCGGTCTAGAAAGTCAGGTAGGGACAATATACTATGATTCCAAATATGCATACGGCGTAGTACACACCTTTGGAAAAATTTGGCAAGAAAGGGGAATGATAAATAGTAGAGGTAAGGAATTAGTGCATGAGGAATTAGTACTCAAAATATTGGAGGATTTATTGAAACCTCAGGAAATAGCTGTAGTTCACATACGGGGACATCAAAAGGGAATGAAGGTAGATGTAAAAGGCAACCAGTTAGCGGACGAGCAGGCTCGTGCTGCTGGCATGAATAAGGAAGAATTGATTTGCGTGCTGTGGGTTCCCCAGTTACCAGAAATCACAGAAACCCCGGTGTTTTCAGAAAAAGAAGAGGACGAGTTAAAGTCAATAGGGGGAACTAAAGATGAAACTGGCAAGTGGTTCCTTCCCGATGGCAGGCAGTTACTTAATCGACCCATAGCAAGGGGTGTCATTACCCACCTTCACCAGTGTGGTCAATGGGGAACCCAAGCCTTGTGTGATACCTTTCTTAGGGTCTACGCTCACCCAGGAATACACACAGTGGCCAATCAGGTCACTAGAGACTGTTTATTATGTAGGCGAGTTAATAAAAAGGGAGTAAGACAAAATGCAGTAAAAGGGGTCGAAGTCCAGCATACCGACCATTTGAATTCATACAGGTGGATTATACTGAGTTTCCGCCAGCAGGGCGTCTTAAATATCTTTTGGTTGTAGTAGATCACTTGACAGGATGGGTTGAGGCTTTTCCGACAGCCACCGCCACAGCCTCTCAAGTGAGCAAGATCTTACTAGAACAACCAAAACCCTGTTTTGGTCTCCCACGGGCCATTGATTCTGACCAGGGTAGTCACTTCACTGCAACAGTCCTTCAACACCTAATACAGGCATTAGGGATACAGTGGGATTTCCACACACCGTGGCATCCGTCCTCATCCGGCAGAGTAGAACGTATGAATCAAACACTTAAAAAGCAGCTCACTAAACTAATTTCAGAGCTAAGTTTACAATGGACAAAATGCCTTCATATTGCTCTACTTCAAATCCGTCCACAGCCCAGAGCTGATTTGGGTGTATCCCCTTATGAAATGATGTTTGGAATACCTTACCCTGGGCCAAAGGGGGATTTGCCTGTTTTTGAGTCAAGGGATATATTTGTCTGCAAATATGTTGAGACCCTGGGCTCCGCTTTTTCTCGTTTACGCCACCAGGATCTGCTGCTGCAAACACCACCTCTGGATTTCGCTGTGCATACCATTAAGCCTGGCCATTGGGTTTTAATCAAGCACTGGCAGCAGCGCACTCTCGAACCTGTGTGGGACGGTCCGTACCTGGTGTTGCTTACTACTGAAACCGCTATCCGCACGGCAGAGAAAGGGTGGACTCACAACACGCGAGTCAAAGGTCCGGTTCGCTGCCCAGATGAGAAAAAGATCTGGACTGTCGAACCAGTGCGGGATCCACTTAAACTCAAACTGAAGAAAATTTGAACTGACTGTATTGTGGGGACGTGAGTGCAAGGACTATTTCTTCAGAATTGTATGTTGATTTTTCTTTTTAATGTTTGAGTTCTTACCACTGATTAAGATTATGATGATACTCTTGTCACTTTTGAGTTTAATTTATGTATCTTTTTCAAGTGTGATAATGATTTCTGAATCAAGATATCCGCAAGTTATAAAAACTGATGCTTGTGACCTTGTAGAATGCCCAGATATTGAATTTCAAAGGGAATATGTTTCCTCCAAAATATCTCTACACAGTGCTCTGGATGTAAGGTTTGGGTCGGAAGAACCACCACCTGGCATCACTATTCGTAGAGCCCCCTTTAGCCCAGGGCAAAACTGTTTTGATAAGAAATGTCACCCGATATATATAACTATTAAAGATACTTCCTCAGAGGAGGCATTCCCGTATAGAAATGGGTCTAAACCTCTTAGTAAAAATCTAAAGATAGCGATGACAGCGCCTGGGAAGAGTTTTAAGGGCTGTTGTTTTCGAATCTGTGTAGGACTAAAACATCCTTTGGGATTTTTTGATTCTAAGCTGCAAACTTTTACTCCTTACATTAATCAAAAGTCACTGCAAGTTGTAGAGGTTAAAGACCTGAGACAGACTCTTGAAATAGAAACAGGATATGGGGAAACAAATGCCTGGATTGAATGGATTAAATATACTGTAAAAAGCCTGAACAAAAGCAATTGCTATGCATGTGCCTCCGGTAGGACAGTGTCTCGGGTAGTTCCCTTTCCGCTCGGGTGGGAGCAGAACAAACAGGGCATGGAATGCGTGATAGCCCTATATCAAGATGAGACTGCTTGGAAAAATCCGAAATGTGCCTCTTTGTCTGCGTTGTTCCCTTCATTAAAAGGACACAAGAGGCAGGCTCCCCCTGTGTTTTCTGCTGCTGTTGGGAATCACACATCGTGTGTTTATAGACAGGGTGGATCTATTGATTTGGGGGAGCTGCGATTGTGTTCGGTGATTAAAAATGTTACTGAAGCAGTGGAAGGAAGAAATTACTCATCTTTAAACGTTCCCCGAGCGGATCTGTGGTGGTATTGTGGAGGGAAAATACTGAGACCTACACTGCCCCCTGATTGGAAGGGGATATGTGCAATTGTACAATTGGCAATACCATTCACCCTGGCATTTGAAAGAGAACATTTAGTTGGGAAAAAAGGAAGAGATAAGAGATCACTGCTATCCACTTCTTTTGATAAAGGGATTTATCTTGATTCAATAGGGGTCCCTAGGGGAGTGCATGATGAGTTTAAAGCTCGTAACCAGATTTCAGCAGGCTCTGAGTCATCCCTATTCTGGTGGGTTACGATTAATAAGAATGTGGATTGGATAAATTACATTTATTATAACCAGGCACGATTTATTAACCACACTAAAGAAGCAGTAAAGGGTATGGCTGAACAAATGGATGCAACCAGTCGTATGGCCTGGGAAAATAGGCTAGCCTTGAACATGCTCTTAGCTGAAAAAGGGGGCGTTTGTACTATGATAGGTCCTCAATGTTGTACTTTTATTCCAAATAATACGGCCCCTGATGGCTCAGTGACCCGTGCCCTGGAGGGTCTCCAGGCTCTGGCTGATGAAATTGCTGAGAATTCAGGTGTAAATACTAATTGGACAAGCTGGCTAGAGCAGTGGTTCGGTAAATGGAAGGGTGTGATGGTTTCAGTGGTGGTTACGCTTCTGTTAGTAATTGGTGTTTTAATTGCTTTGGGCTGTTGTATTATTCCCTGTCTGCGTGGTCTAATTACCCGCCTTATTGAGACTGCATTGATGAAAAGTGACCCTAATTCAGTCGTGGGCATTCACCTACAAGCAGATGCAAACGATACTGAAGCTGATTGGAATAGACAAGCTATTATCATGTTGCAAAAATTACAGACTGAATAAAAAGACAGGGGGAATTGATATGGTAAATGTAATTTCTGCAGTTTCATGCATTTATACACACACACACACACACACACACACATAACACACACACACACACACACACCACACACATACACACACCTACACACACACACACTCACTCATACACATCCACACACCTACACACGTACTCACACACACGCACAACATACACACACACACCTCATACATAAACCCACACACATACACACACCTACACACACACACACTCACTCATACACATCCACACACCTACACACGTACTCACACACACGCACAACATACACACACACACACCTCATACATAAACCCACACACATACACACACACTCACTCACACACACATTCTCTTGGTATGAGTGGGGTAATTTCTGTACTAAAACTGAGGTTTAATGAATAGAAGCTAAATTATGAAACTAATGATTGACTAGACCATAATGAAGCATTAATGAACAAAAATCAATAAATGTTATAACTAGCAGAACATGAAGATACCAAACAGCAGAAATTGTAAAATAATATAACATTTTAATTAAAGAAATTGGCAGAGAAAAGCGTGAAATGCTTTAACCAATGGAATTGTCATTAATGATTTTTAATGTAAGAAAAATCCATAGCGTGAGATGTTTAAACCAATCAAATTATCACTTATAACATAAGTGATTTCTGTCTAGGCTTTCTGAATCTCCGGAGAATAGTTCCTGACACTTGGCTAACTATTCTAACTCTAGGGATCTGATTCAGAACAACCGGGTCCTGCCTCCGAACTCTGCCAACCGCGGACTGTCCTTTAACCCTTGTGTCAAGGGAGACTGTCCGCAAGGTTAAGTTCAAAAAGGCGAATTCCAAGTTGACTGGTATCAGCCCTTATCCCTACCGGCTGTCACTTTTCCCGTGGCAAATCGAAATACTGCGAGACACACACAGACGGAGCAACAGATGTTTATTCAATCTTCGAAGATTGGGCGAGTTCCAAAAAGGACTTCGGAAGTCGCAACAGGAGATTTTACAGCACTAATACTTATACATTATTTTTCCATTCAAATACATTGGTGATAATTTCATTGGTTTAAACATCTCACGCTATGGATTTTTCTTACATTAAAAATCATTAATGACAATTCCATTGGTTAAAGCATTTCACGCTTTTCTCTGCCAATTTCTTTAATTAAAATGTTATATTATTTTACAATTTATCTTCATGTTCTATTAGCTATAACATTTGTTGATTTTTGTGTATGTCATGAAAAGAGCTTTCATTGTATTTTGCCCTCTGTGTCTAATCGAAGCATTCCTTGGTTTCTTGCCCAAGGTTACCATGTTCCTGGCTTTACAGAGGGAACTTTTAGTTCATGCTTCATTATGGCCTAGTCAATCATTAGTTTCATAATTTAGCTTCTATTCATTAAACCTCAGTTTTAGTACAGTGAGTGTGTGTGTAGGTGTGTGTAAGTGTGTGAGTGAGTGTGTGAGGGTGTATGTATGTGTGTGAGAGTGTGAGAGTGTGTGTGCGTGTGTAGGTGTGTGTGTGAGTGAGTGTATGTGTATGTGTGTGTGTAGGTGTGTGTATGTGTGTGAGTGAGTGTGTTTGTAGGTGTGTGTATGTGTGTGGGTTATGTGTGAGGTGTGTGTGTGTGTGTTGTGTGTGTGTGTGTGTGTGTGTGTGAAGGTGAATGGTATTGCCAATTGTACAATTGCACGTATCCCCTTCCAATCAGGGGGCAGGGTGGGTCTCAGTAGTTTTCCTCCACAATACCACCACAGATCCGCTCGGGGAACGTTTAAAGATGAGTAATTTCTTCCTTCCACTGCTTCAGTAACGTTTTTAATCACCGAACACAATCTCAGCTCCCCCAAATTAATAGATCCACCCTGTCTATAAACACACGATGTGTGATTCAAATGTGGTTGGGTAAGAGACACTACAGATTATTCATTACAGCAACAGTGATGATTTGAAGATAATGTCCAAATCAAGAACAGTTTGTAGTTTTATTATCATGCTTTCACAACAATATTATTGAGAACTTTAGATATGAGGCCAGAGATGGAGATATTTCGTCAGGTGACCAAAACCATTGCCAAAAAGTAGGTTTTGAGGGATGTCTTAAAAGTAGAAAACAGACCTATGAGGTTTTGTCTGCAAATTCCAGACCATGTTGCTTTAGCAACTGTAGAATCAGCCACACAGTTGAAGTAATGAATTAACAAATCATTGGGAGTCTCGAAGAAAATGGGTTGTCGAGTTCTCAAAGAATGTGTGGTGAAGGGAGCTAGGGATGATCACAACCAGGAATTATATGAAGAGTGAGTTTTCTAAATTGTTGTTGCTTATGAATAGGAGCCTTTTGATGGATCTACATGTTTTGGTAGAAGTGAGCACATGGATGACAGTTTTCAATTTTTGTTGAGATAACAGAGAGGTTGAAGTTGGGAGGCTGGCTAGGAGTGTGTTTGGATAATTAAGTCTAGAGATAACACACGATGGATGAGAGTTTGAGTATATGAGCTGAGATGAGGGTGGAATCAGCTAGAAATAGTGGTTTTGGAGTGGGACTGGGCTGTCCCCTTCACCTCACCTCTGGGATTCAGCTGGTTGTCAGGTTGTGAATCAGGCGGTAACATAATCGGGAGCTGAGTGACCCTGGTGGAGCCTAGAATGAATGTCACTCAGCTGGCTGTTGCTGAACAGCGGCTGCTTGGTAGCCCTGTTGATGACTACTTCCATCACTTTACTGCTGATCGAGTGTGGACTGACAAAGGGAAATTTCCTGGGTTGGATTTGCCCTGTGTTTTTGTGTTGAACGTCCCTGGGCAATGTTCCACATTGTCAGTTGATGCCAGTGCTGGAGCGGTACTTGGCTTGGTGGTTGGCAAGTTCTGGAGAACAAGCCATCAGTACTATTGCCAGAATATTGGCAGGGCCCGTAGCCTTTACACTACTTAACCATTTCTCGATATTATTCAAACTAAATAGAACTGGCTTAAAGTTCACATCTGTGACGTTAGGAACCGTTGGAGAATGCTGATCATCTCACTTTGCATCTGGCTGCAAATTGCTGCAAATGCTGTCATCTTATCTTTTGCATGGATGTGTGAAACCCCTCCATCAGTAAAGGTGGGGATATCTGTGGTGCTTCCTGCAACGAGTTGTTTAATTGTCCATTACCATTCACAACTGGGTGTGGCAGAACTGCAGAGCCCTGATCCACTCCATTGGTTGTGGGATCACTTAGCTCTGTTGCTTGCTGCTGCTGATGTTTGAAATACAGATAGTCCTGTTTGGTAGCTTCACCAGGTTGGCACTTCATTTTTAGGTATGCCTGGTGCTGCTCATGGCATGCCCTCCTTTCCTGTCCATTGTGATGGGTGGGTGCGGGATGTACAAACCCAGGAGATTACAGATTGTGCTGGAGTATAGTTCTGTTGCTGTTGTTATCCCACAGTGCCTCAGAGAGATCCAGTTTGAGTTCCTACATCTGTCCCATTTAACACGGTGATAGTACCACTCAGCTCAAGGGAGGTTTTTCTCAACTTTATGGCGAGGCTTTGTCTCCAAAAGGACTGTTTGATGGTCGCTCTTACCGATACTGTCATGGACAGATGCATTTGCAGCTGGTAGATTCATAACGATAAGATGTAGTATCTTTTTCCCTCTTGCTGGTTCCCTCACCACCTGCTGCAAACCCCATTTGAACAGTTATGTCCTTGAGGACTGAGACAGCTCAGACTGAGGCACTCTCAGCTACTGAGTTAGACTCACCTTCCCAGAAGTCCTTCGCTCCTGCCTCGCATCTCTAATATTCCATGTCTTTTTTTCACTGGAGAAGGATGTGGAAGCTAGAGAAATGAATAGTGATAACTTGAAAAGTGTCTGTTACAGTGGAGGAGTTTCAGGATGTCTGAAATTGCATCAAGGTGGATAAAGCCTTGGGACCTGATCAGGTGTATTCCAGAAATTTGTGGGAAGCTTGGGATGTGATTGCTGGGCCCCTCCCTGACATATTGGTATTATTGTTCGTGCCAGGTGAGGTGCTGGAAGACGGGTGCCATTCTTTTGTTTTTAAAAAAGCTGGTAACAAAAGGACAAGGAACACGAGAACAGTGAGGCTGAAGGCAGTGGCAGGCAAGTTGTTGGAAGGGATTCTGAGGGACAGGATTTACATGTATTTGGAAAGACAAAGAATGATTAGAGACTCAGCATGGCTTTGTGCGGGGGAAATTGTCACTCTAACCTGATTGAGTTTTTTTTTAAGAAGTGCTAGGAAGATTGATGAAGACAGACTGTGGACATTGTCTATATGGGCATTGAACAAGGTTCCACAAAACAGACTGGTTAGCAAGGTTAGATAACATGGAATGCAGGGAGAACTATCTATTTGGATACAAAACAGGCTTGAAGGTAGGAGACAGTGGGTGGTGATGAAGGGTTGCTTTGTGGACTGGAAGTCTCTGAAAAGCAGTGTGCTGCAGGAATGGATATTGGGTCCTTAAATAAATGACTTGGATGTGAATATATGAGTTAGGTTTACAGAAAATACAAAATTGTAGGTGTAGTGGACAGTGAAGAAGGTTAGTTTAGAATACAACAGGATCTTGATCAGATGGGCCATTCGAGTGAGGAATGGCAGATGGAGTTCAATTTAGACAAATGTGAGCTGCTGCATTTTGGTAAGGCAAATCAGGACAGGACTTAATGTATTTAATGGTAAGTTCCTGGGGAGTGTTGCTGAAAAAAGAGGTACATTGTTCCTTGAATGTAGAGTCGCAGGTTGGCAGGTAGTGACGGTGGTGTTTGGTATCCTTATATTTATTGGTCAATGCATTGATACAGGGGCTGGGACGTCATATTGTGGCTGGATAGGACATTTGACAATGAGAACCTTTTCCCACGTATGGAGTCAGCTATTACGAGGGGGCATAGCTTTAAATTAAGGGGAGGTAGGCATAGGACAGATGTTAGGGGTAGATTCTTTACTCAGCGAGTCGTGAGTTCATGGAATGCCCTGCCAGTAGCAGTGGTGGACTCTCCCTTTTTATGGGCATTTAAACGGGCATTGGATAGGCAAATGGAGGATAGTGGGCTAGTATAGGTTAGGTGGGCTTGGGTCGGCGCAACATCGAGGGCCAAAGGGCTTGGACTGCGCTGTATTTTTCTGTTCTTTGTTCTATGATAAAGCCAATTCAGGAATTCCGTTTTCAGTTCGAATTTTCCTGTTCTGAGAAGGATGTTGTGAAACTTGAAATGGTTCAGACAAAATTTACAAAGATTTGCTACAGTTGGAGGATTTGGGCTACACGGAGAGGCTAAATAGGCTGGGGTTAATTTCCCTTGAGAATCAAAGACTGAGAGGTGACATTTGGGAGATTTATAAAATCACGAGGGGTGTGGATATAGTGAACAGCTGGGGTCTTTTTTTCCCCTCCAGGTTAGGTGAGTCCAAAGCAAGACCACGTGGGTTTAAGTTGAGAGGGCAAAGATGTAAAAGGGATCAAAGGGGCAACGTTTTCAAGCTGAGTGTGGTGTGTGAATGGAATGAGCTCCCAGATGAAGTAGTGGAGACTGATACAATTACAACATTTAAAAGGCATCCGATTGGGTACATGATTAGGAAGGGTTTTGAGGAATTCAGACCAAGAGCTGGCAAGTGGGCCTCCGTTAGTTTAGGATTCCTAGTTGGCATGGGCGAATTGGTCCATTGTTTCTGAGCTGTACCTCTCAGCACAGATAATTCTTGGACCTGAGAAAGTTAAGCAGTGATTTCGACCAGGTGCAGATTTGTTTCTGGGATATTTTAACTTGCAGAGAGGGGAATTGTTAACAATGTCACAATATTAGTAACTACTTCAAGTTAAATGGAAAATAAGGTGAATATGTGACCTATAATGTACTGAGTACACTCTGAGCATCTGGAACAGTCTGAACAGCAGGTGGACACAGATTCAGCAGGTGTTCTCAAACAGATTTGCAATTTTACTTTTTACGGAAAGATTGGGAAGCTGTGGGTAAATGCGAGGGGAGTTGGAACGGATTTGCAGCATCTCCAGAGGGAGAGAGTACAGCCTCAATGGGTTGAACAGCCCCCAGCCCCTGTGCTCTGTGATACTGCCCTATTCACTGTGAATGATGAAGCTCATCCCAAGGCAGAGAGAGCGAGGAGCCCACCACTCACCTCACAATGGGGGATGGCTTGATTGATGGCAGCTTCAGACCAATGAGAGGAGAATCTGTGTGGTCCTGCAGCCAATGGGAGTGAATGAGGGGTGTGGCCAGCAAGACGACACCAGTCCATGAGCTGTGCAGATGCAGTGTCACTGGATGGGGGTGGGAGAGACAGCAGAGACTGGGACAGGGGCTGTAGGACCTGAATTACAAACTCCCGGTAAATTAAAACCAAAAGAACTGCAGATGCTGTAAATCAGAAACAACAACCAGGAGGTTCTGGAGAAGCTCAGCAGGTCTGGCAGCATCTGTGACGAGAAATCAGAATTAACGTTTCAGATCCGGTGTCCCTTCCTCACAGCTGATGTTACTGTGAGAACAAATGTTGGTTTATATGCAGAAGGTAGGGTTTAGGGGAGCATGTAGGGAGTAAAGGATAGGTAGGGATAGAGTGAGAAGAACGGTTGGATAAAGGATAACAATCTGGCTGGGGGAGTGTGACTAGCTGTTAATGGAGACTATTAGTGGCTAACCATAGGTAGTGTGTAATGGCAGGTTGTGAGAACAAGGCCTAGTGTGTGGGGTAGGGGGCTAGGACATGGGATTGTTAAGCTATGGTTAGCCACTAACTGTCTCCGTTGTAAGCTGTTCCCCACATACATCACTCCACGATTGGAGCTGCAGATGGGCGGCACAGTGGTTAGCACTGTTACATCACAGCGCCAGAGACCCGCGTTCAATTCCCACTTCAGGCAACTGTCTGTGTGGAGTTTGCACATTCTCCCCGTGTCTGTGTGGGTTTCATCCGGGCGCTCCGGTTTCCTCCCACAGTCCAAAAGTGTGCAGATTAGGTGAATTGGCCATGCTAAATTGCCTGTAGCGTTAGATGCAGGGGATTGGGTCTGGGTTGGTTGCTCATTAGAGGGTTGGTGTGGGCTTGTTGGGCCAAAGGGCCTGTTTCCACACTGTAAGTAATCTAATCTAAAAAAAACCTAAAGAATATCTTTCCTAACCCCCTCTGTCCTCCTTAAATATGTACCTTAAAGTTGTTCTCTTTAATCAATGTTTCCAGCATTCGTGAACCACTTTAGGAGAATTGTCAGTGTGAAAGGCTCCCTAAAATGCAGGAAGTTGTTGTTAATGTCTGACATCAGGAGAAACAGGAATGAGCCCTCACTCTTATACCTCTTATAAGAAGATGGGGATGGGACTGGAAGACCAGGCAGTGCCTGTCGGTCCTCCAACCAATCGGAATGAATGAGGGGCGTGGCATAAGCAACCATGTGATCAGCTTCACTGACAGCATAGTGTTGTGACCAAGGCATTGGAAATGTGTGAAGGTGCAGGGCACGGTTAAGGAAAGACATACTGACCAGGAAGAGAAGGAAATTTTAATGACACGGGCTGAGATGTTTACAGAACTTAGTGCACATCGGAAAGCACAAATTTGAAAATCCCAGGACCATGTTTGTGGCAAACGGGAAAATGCTTCAAATGGTGAATGGTGCGAGTGAGCGCCGTCATCTTTATTGGGGGCAGTGATTCATGGGACAGGAGTGTGGCAGCCAACTTTGTGAGGGGCAAACTGCAGGGGGACACATGCGCAGGGTTTACAGTGTGTCAGAGTCAGGGTGTTTTCAATGTCAGAATGTGATGCTGGAAAAACACAGCCAGTCAAGCAGCAGACAATCGGTGGGAAGGAAGATGGACAAGAAGGTGGTGCCGAGTTGGAAGGCTGGATCTGGGATAAGGTGGGGGGAGTGGAAATGAGGAAACTTGTGAAATCCACATTGATCCCATCTGGTTGGAGGATCCGAACACAGAAGATGAGGCGTTTTTCTCCAGGCATCAGATGCCTGGGATTTGGCGGTGGAGGTGGCCCAGGACCTGCATGTTCTTGGTGGAGCGGGAAGGGGAGTTAAAGTGTTGGGAAACAGGGTGTTTGGGTTGTTCAGTGTTTTACTGTTACTTTCACACACCTTGTGTAAGTTAATTTTCCTCTGCTGCCCAACCCCTGACAACGTGCTGCTCTCTAAACGGACTGAATTTTCCACAATCACTTTGCCAGTGAATAATTCTTTATTTCCAACAAAAGAGTGCATTTTCCTTCCATTTCTGATGAAATATCAACTGTGTTTCTCCTTCCACAGATCCCAGTGATTAATGCCAAAGCCCTGTTGCCTGTGGAGAGGGTGATGTTTGACTTCCTTGTACAGCTGCAGTTTGTGTGGTGAAGGTGCTCCCACAATGTCGCTGGGTAAGAGACATTACAGAGTATTCACTCAGCGACAGAGAAAAGTTGAAAATGTATGTGCAAATCAACAACAGTTTGTATTTTTATCATTTTTACAATTTCACAGAAATACTATTGATAATTTCTGACGTTAGGCAACAGATGGGTATATTAGGTCAGGTGATCAAAAGAATTGCCAAATAAGCAGGTTTTCAGGAATACCTTAAAGGAGAAAAACTGATATGAAAGGATTAGGATAGGAATTCCAGACCGTGTTGCCTTGGCAACAGTAGAAACAGCCAATCCGGTGAAGCAATGAATAACCACATCGTTGGGAGTCTGAAAGAAAATGAGTTGTCAAGGTCTCCCAGGTTGTGTGATGCAGGGAGACAGGGATGTTCACAGCCAGGAATTACATCAAGGGAGAGAATTTTAAGTTGCTTGTAAACGGGAGCCTTTTGTTGGATCAACGAGTTTTAGAGCAAGTGAGCACTTGGGCAGTAGAGTTTTAGATATTCTTGAGATTATATGTAAGTTGAATGTGAGAGGCTGGCCAGGAGTGTGTTTGGATAATGAAGTCTGGAGATAACACAGCGATGGACAAGTATTTCAGTAAATTAGCTGAGACTAGGGTGGGGTTGGGTGATCTCACGAATGTAGAAACAGAATGTAGAGTCAGGCTTCTCCTCCTCATCATCATCATCACTCCCCGTCACCAATTCACAGATATTGTTCCTTGTTCTGTCTGTCTTTTCTGGTTATGTCCTGCTCACCCATTCTGCTACTCACTAATATTTGACTTCAAGGTTGTTGGAAAATCCTTCTCCATCCCCACTCTCCCTTTCCTTTCTGAAGTCCTTGTATTTGGTGTCCCTCAAGGATCTCTCCTTGGTCCCTCCAGTTTCTCACCTACATATTGCCAGGACGTGACATCGTCCAAAGGCACTGTTAGGCTTCACATGTACACTGACAATGTCCAGCTCTCCCTCCCCATCATCCCTCTCCATTGCTCCACTGTTATTCTGTTTTCAAACTGCTTGCCACACTCCCACTACTCGATTAGCTGCAATTTCCTCCAATGAAACATTGCAATGGTTAAACCCATTGCCTTCAGTTGCTGTTACAAATTCCTTTTCCTTACTGCTGAGCCCCTCTCTCTCACTGCGAACTGAGGCAGAAGTACACTCTTCACAATATTGCTCTCATATTTTGACACCAAGCTGACCTTCTGATCAGACATCTACACAATCACAAGCACCAGGAATGCCAATCTGTAAAATGTTGCTTGTCTCCCCCTCGCCCCAGCGCCATTGCTACTGAAACCCCTTACCCGTGTTGGTGTTACATTAAAGTTGACAAAACTAAAACAGAACCCTTGATTCCGCGACTGACCCAGAGTCTGGTTCTAGGTTCCCTCATGCTGGGACACATCCTGTCAGTCTTTACCTTGTCAAACCCCTGAGGAAGCCGATATGTTTGAAAGAGTTCACTTCTCATTCTTCCCAAATCGAGTGAGTAGAGTCCCAACGACTTCATCCTTTTTTAAAAAGAGAATCCCTTCAAACCAAGGATCATCCCAGTCAATCTTCTCTGAATGCCTCCGATCAAGTGATGTATTCCCTTAAATAAAGGTAGCAAAACTTCTCATTACTCCAGAAGTGGTCTCACTCGCACTGTATAAAGTTGCTCTCAGGTATATACTCAAACTCTTATACTGCGAATCCCTTGAAATCAGGAGCAATATTGCATTCCCCTTCCTGATGACCTGGTGTAACTTTGTGCTAGCTTGCTCTGTTTCCTGCACATTTACCTCTTGGTCCCTTTGTGGTGCAGCTTTCTACAGTTTCCACCAATTAAATAGTCCTCTGTTCTTTTTATTATCTCCTCCAAAATGAACAACTTCACATTTTCCCAAGTGATACTCCATTTGCCAACTTGTTGCCCACTTCTCCAATGGATCCCTCTGTGTAAACTGTTTATAATCCTTTTGGAACTTCACTGTTATGCCTTTCCTAGGAGATTTTCCCCATCATTCTTCTAAACTTTTCCTGTGAACACTGGGCAATGGGAAGCATGCAGAGTTCCTGTCTTTTAAGGGATACTCTATGGAATGACTGGGAGGAGCTTACTGCGTATTTGGTCAGAATGGTGACCACTTGCCCCTGAAGCTGCATGAGCCTTTCACCCCTCCCCCAATTCTTAGTGATGAGGCACAGCGGCAGCACAGAAGGAAGGAAGAAGCAGCAAATCCTGCTCTCCACATCTCACTAACACTTGGAACATTCTCTCCCATGTGTCAAAGATCTGCCCTGTTTAGTCACATGAAGTCCCAAGATGGAAACTGATAGAAACCCACGTAGATTTCCCCCTGAATGACAGCTGACCTCCACAAGGGGTAATGTGTCCAGTCATCCTGGGCTAGGAGAAGGGGATGGTGCGAGTTTGTAATCTGATCTGACAGTGACGGATTTTATTAACTTGTATTACAGGTGGACATTCAGATGGTAACCTCAGTATTTGTAACACCAAACTCTGACAGAATTACTCAATTCATCAGGACCTGGATATTTGCATTTAGTTGTGAGTATTGTGTTCCAGCTCATTCCTATTTGATGTATAAAAGTTCTCCTTTGAATCAAACCATCCTGTCAATAGATCTCCCTCCAAGTCTTTCATATATGTCTTGTCAACAGTTTATGATGAGCTGATGAGTGTAAGGTTGATTATTCTAATGTATAATTTCTGTAAACCCTCTGTCACAGGGCAGCCACAATTTCCTCCGCTACAAGGAGAACAACCTCAGTTTCCCCAAACCCCTGATTCCCCAATGTCTGTTTGCTCTCTATAAGGTACACATCAGGATTGTGTTGGAACATTCCCCACTTGCCTGCATCAGTGCAGCCCCCAACAATATTAAAGAAAGTAAACATCCTCCAGGACAAAGCACTGTGCCTGAGTTGTGTCCCATCCACATCTTCAGCATTCCCTCTCCCCATCCCCGGGGTACAGTGACATCACTGTGTAAAAGGGAAAGTCAGCATTGTCCTCCCAGACCATAGGGCTGCTCTCTCATTAGGGAGAGATGGCTGGTGGTGGGTTTAACCTGAAGGTTACCACAGCCCAGGCAAGGGGAGAGGTTAGAAAGGAGAGTCCATCTATTGTAGATGGATATTCTTGATTTGTACCATTAACACCCACGTCCCTGCAACTAAAATCCCCTATTCCTTGTACCATCCTGGTAAATCTCCTGTGCCCCCTCTCAGGGACCCTGCCATCCTTCCCAATGTATGGGCGACCTCTGGTTTGCACAGACCCAGCTGCTCTGTGTTCCTGTGGGTGATGTCCTCATAGAGCAACATTGCACTAAACGTCACTGTCTGTGAGGGTGGGAGACACAGAAATCTCGGCAGCATTTGAGATGTATTTAGTGTACACTTGCGATGCCATGATATATGAGACTTTTCCACAAGTACTGGACAATAGATCAGGATAGTTCGATGGTAGTTTTCTTTCTCACAGATGAATCACCAGTGTATTTTCTGTTCCGTATACAGCTGAGATGTTTATTATAGGAATATGACAGGCTCCATTGGACATCAGGTCAGAAACGGTGATACTAGAATAGATGACACTTGGTTGGTCGATGTTTTTGGGAGGTAAGTGAGAAGGAGAGTTTTAAGATGAAATTCAGAAGCTCAGCTCAGGAATCAGAAAGGGCCATCATCAAGTGAGAAATAAACATTGGCAATCCTAGAGGCTGGAAATAAAGAAAGGCACATATAGCAATGATTTGAGAGAGGGGAGGGGATTAGAGATAGGGAGGATAATGAATCTGGAGGACATGAAAGTTGGAAAGTATTCTGAGGATGGAGGGTGTTACAGAGATCGATATTTATGATAGAATTTTTTATCTTTGGCAAGTCAGTAGCTGCGGGGTAACCCGAGAGGCACAGAATGAATAATGTGAATCTTTTTTCCAAGGTGGAAGTGACAAATTCTAGAGCCACACATTTAAGAGGAGAGGGGGCAGTTTAAAGGAAATGAAAACCAAAACAACTGCAGATGCTGTAAACCAGAAAGAGAAACAGAAGTTTCTCTCCCAATCCAGACAACATCCTGGTAAACCTGTTTTCACCCTCTCCAAAGCCTCCAAATCCCCTTGAAGTCTTTCCCCTCTCTTGTTAAACCTAGGCTTTCTACTCTTAGATTCCCATCCCCTGGGGTAAAAAAGAAACCATGACTAGTCACCCTATCGTTGCTACTCATAATTTTATAAAGTTCAACAATGCCACCTCAAACGTCCAGTGATCCAGGGAAAATAGCCTCAGCCTATTCAGCCTCTCCCTATGGTTCTAATTTTCCAATACTGGCAGCACCCCTGTAAATCTTTTCTGAATTCTTTCAAGTTTCCCAACATCCACCCTATAGCAGGGAGACTGGAATTGAAAGCAGTATGGAAATTCCAAAAGTGGCCGAGCCAATAAACTGTACAACCGAAACATGATCTCCAATCTCCTATACTCAATGCACTGCCCAATAACAGCTAGCATACCGCACACCACCTTCACCGACCTGTCTACCTTCAACCCCACTTTCAAGGAACTATCACCCCACACTGCACGGTCTGTTTATTCGTCAACATTTCCCAGGAACTTGTCATTGACGTTGAGTGCTATTGTGGTAACAACTTTCTGAACTCAGGGAGACTAGAATTGAATGTAGTATTCTAAAATTGTCCTCACCAATGCCCTATACAGCCACAACATGACCTCCTAACTCCTATACTCAGTGACAGAATCCCGACAGTGTGAAACCAGGCCATTCGGCCCATGAGACCATACCAATCAACGGAACAGCATCCCACCCTAACCATGTAACCTCTCATTTCCCACAGCGAATCCCCCTTACCTGCAACACTTTGGACTGAGAGAGGAAACCAGAGCATCCAGAGGAAGGCCACCGCAGACACACACTTGGAGAATGTGCGAACACCACACAGACAGTGGAATTGAACCCAGTCCATTTATTAATCAGTGCCCTGACCAGTAATGGTCACCATCCCAAATGTCAACAAATGATCTCCCTGAAACTCTACTTTGCAGGAACTATGCAGTTGTTCTGAGCCCTTCAGAGGGATTGAAGGGGATGGAGAGAAAACAGCAACAGGGTGGAATTTTGATCTGTAACAATTCTCTCCATCTTCCCCCTCTCTGTCAGTCTCCCGTGTCTGTTTGTTCGCCCCGTCTCCCCCTCTCTGTCTGTCCCCCATCTGTCTGTCTGCCCCCTACCCGCGCCTGTCCCTGTTGCTTCCTCTGTCCCCACTGTCTGTTCCCCATCTCTCTCTTCCCCCTTCTCTGTGCCACCCCTCTCTATCCCGCCAGCCTCTCTGTCTCCCCACCCTCTGCCACCCCATCCCTGCCTTCCCTCATTTCCCTCTTCCCTAGGTCTGTACTCCCCCACCACAGGGAAAAGGCGTTGTCTATTTAGTCTACCCATGCCCGGCATGATTTTATAAATCTCTATAAGGTCACCCCTCAGCCTCCGACACGCCAGGTAAAACTCCTGGCAACATCCTTGTAATTCTTTTCTGACCATTTCAAGTTTGAGAACATCCTTCTGATCGGAAGACCAGAATTGCATGGAATATTCCAAAAGTTGCCTAATCAATGTCCTGTACAGCCACAATCTGACCTCCCAACCCCTATACTAAACACTCTGACCAATAAAGGCAAGCAGTCCAACTGCTGCCTTCACTAGCTTATCTACCTGCGACTTTACTTTCAAGGAACTATGAAGCTGCAGAACAAGGTCTCTTTGTTTAGCAGCACTCCCCAGGAACTTACTATTAACTGTTTTCATCCTGCTAAGGTTTGCTTTTCCAAAATGCAGCACCTCACATTTTTTTCTAAACTGAACTCCTCAGCCCATTTGCCCATGTGATCCAGATGCCTTGTACTCTGAGCTAATCTTTTTCACTGTCCACTCCATCTCCAATTTTGGTGTCATCTGTAAACTTACTAACAATACCTCTGATGTTCACATCCAAGTCAATGATATAAATGACGAAAAGTAATGGACCTAGCACCGATCCTTGTGACACTCCACTGGTCACAGGCCTCCAGCCTGAAAAGCACCCCTCAACCACCACCCTCTGTCTTCGACCTTTGAGCCAGTTCCGTATCCAAATGACTAGTTCTCCCTGTATTCCATGAAATCTAACCTTGCTAACCAGTCTCCCATCGGGAACTTGGTCAAACGCCTGACTGATGACCACTGCTCTGCCCTCATCAATCATTTTTGTTACTTCTTCAAAAAACTGACTCAAGTTCGTGAGATGTGATGTCTCACACACAAAGCGGTCAATAATATCCAGGACTTAACTCTGTACACTGGGGTCTGCGTCACCCAGTTATGGGTATTCATATTCTGGATAAAGTTCATGTACACCAGGTTTGTGTTAGTGACTGTGTATTGTTAACCTCACCAACACAGGTGAGTTCCTTTTGGAAGGCAGTCCCTATATCCATAACCCCCCTCCCCCCCATCTGCTCTGTCCCCTCCATCCCCACCGTAGACAGTAAGTGGGAGGAGCTCATGGAGTTTCCATGCAAGTGAGATTGAGAACATGTTCCCTTCTTTCTATTAGCCCACCAGGAAATGATGGTAGTGTCCTTGCCTCTGGACCAGGAGGATCGGGCTCAGATTTGAATAACACCATCTTTGAAGAGGCTGATTTGAAAACGTGCCCAAGCCACCAGGCCATACTGTCTCCCAGCTGTCCCTGCCTGAGCCTCAACAGAACCTTCCTGTAGTTTCTCTCCTGTCAGACTCTCCCATTGTTCAGTTTGTCCAGGATCCCCTCCTGCTGCTACACTGCTCCTGTCCCTCACTGACCTGTCCATCCTCCAGTGTCCCTCCACATTCGTTCATTGTTTACAATCCCGTTATCCCAGTCCTCCAGCCCCGCCCCCTCCACTCTATTGGGCAGCAGCTGCTGTCAATCACCTGGGCTCCTGTGTGATCTGGATCATGTGCTGTGGGAGGGGAGACCAGTGCACAGGCGCGGTGCTGGCCAATTGGCCACAGGGCGGGTCAGTGCCAGGGAGGGAGGCTGTGGGTGTGTGGGATTAATCTATCATTGGCAGCTCCCTATCTTCCTCCTCTGGGAACAGGACCCGGGGAATAGCCCCTCTCCTGGTATCCTGACGAGTGGTCAAAGTATGACTGTGGGAGGATTTTGCAGAAAGTTATCAGAACACCTTTTGTGAAAATTCAGGAATGTTATGGAAAGGGACAAGGATGGGCCTGCAATTAGAGTTCTAATTCAGTTCATTTCAGTTCAACACGAGTAGTGCCTCCCACCCTTCCACCTCCTCTAACCTAATAATAAGACCAATTGTGACTAGCGGGTAAGTGCTGCATTTTCCTTGTTTGTTTCTTTAGATTTAGTTGGTTTTTGTTGTTTTTTTTAAGGAAAGCTTACTTTTAGAGGGATGGCAGTGCAGAGAGGGCAATGTTCCTCTTGCAACATGTATGAGGTGAGGGAAGCCATTAGCGTCCCTGCTGAGTACACTTGCAAGAAGTGCACCCATCTCCAGCTCCTCCAAACCCGTGTTAGGGAACTGGAGCTGGAGTTGGATGAACTGCGGATCATTCGGGAGGCAGAGGAGGTCATAGATCGGAGCTTTAGGCAAGTAGTTACTCCGAAAGTTCAAGATAGATGGGTGACAGTGAGGGGGAGTGGGAGGAGGAAGCCAGTGCAGGGACCCCCTGCGGTCATTCCCCTCAAGAACAAGTATACCGTTTTGGATACTTGTGGGGTGATGACTTACCAGGGGCAAGCAACGAGGTTCAGGCCTCTGGCATGGAGCCTGTCCCCTTTGCTCAGAAGGGTAGGGTGGAGAAAGGTAGAGCAATTGTTCTTGGGGACTCGATAGTGAGGGGTACAGACAGACGGTTTTGTGGGGGCGACAGGGACTCACGTTTGGTATGTTGCCTCCCAGGTGCAAGGGTACGTGATGTCGCTGATCGTGTTTTCCGGGTCCTTAAGGGGGAGGGGGAGCAGCCCCAGATCGTGGTCCACGTTGGCACCAACGATATAGGTAGGAAGAAGGGTGAGGATGTCAGACAGGCTTTCAGGGAGCTAGGTTGGAAGCTCAGAGTTAGGACAAACAGAGTTGTAGTCTCTGGTTTGTTACCCGTGCCACGTGATAGAGAGTCGAGGAATAGGGAGAGAGAGCAGTTAAATGCGTGGCTACAGGGATGGTGCAGGAGGGAGGGATTCCGGTTTCTGGACAACTGGGGTCCTTTCTGGGGAAGGTGGGACCTCTATAAAAAGGATGGGCTACACCTGAACCTGAGGGGCACCAGTATCCTTGGGGGGAGGTTTGCTAGTGCTCTTTGGGAGGGTTTAAACTAACTCAGCGGGGGCATGGGAACCAGGACTGTAGCTTTAGGGTACAGGACCTTGAGTGTAGGGAGGTTAGGAATAATGCAGCGATCTCTAAGGAGGGTGCCTGTAACCAGAAAGGTGGATTGAAGTGTGTATACTTCAATGCCAGAAGTATAAGGAATAAGGTAGGTGAACTTGCAGCGTGGGTTGGTACCTGGGACTTCGATGTTGTGGCCATTACAGAGACGTGGGTAGAACAGGGACAAGAATGGCTGTTGCACGTTCCAGGGTTCAAATGTTTTAGTAGGATCAGACATGGGGGTAAAAAAGGGGGAGGCGTGGCATTACTTGTCAAAGACAGTATCACAGCAGTGGAATGGACGATGGAAGAGGACTTGCCATCTGAGGTAGTTTGGGCTGAGGTTAGAAATAGGAAAGGTGAGGTCACCCTGTTAGGTGTTTTCTACAGGCCTCCTAATAGTCCTAGAGAAGTAGAGGATAATATTGCGAGGATGATTCAGGAAAAGAGTGAAGGTAGCAGGGTGGTTGTTATGGGGGACTTTAACTTCCCAGATATTGACTGGGAGAGCTATAGCTCGAGTTCATTAGATGGGTCGGTGTTTGTACAATGTGTGCAGGAGGGTTTCCTGACACAATATGTCGACAGGCCAACAAGAGGGGAGGCTATATTGGATTTGGTTCTAGGTAATGAACCAGGCCAGGTGTTAGACTTGGAGGTAGGTGAGCACTTCGGGGACAGTGACCACAACTCGGTGACTTTCACTTTAGTGATGGAGAGGGATAATCGTGCGCCGCAGGGCAAGAGCTATAGCTGGGGGCAGGGAAATTATGATGCAGTGAGGCATGACTTAGGATGTGTGGATTGGAAAAACAGGCTTCAAGAGAAGAACACTAATGAGATGTGGGGATTGTTCAAGGAGCAGCTACTGCGTGTCCTCGATAGGTATGTACCAGTCAGGCATGGTGTAAAGGGCCTTGTGAGGCAGCCGTGGTTTAGTGAGGAATTGGAGTCCCTTGTGAAAGGGAAGAAGGCGGCATATGTAAAGATGAGGCGTGAAGGTTCAGTTGGGGCGATTGAGAGTTATAAGGTAGCCAGGAAGGAGCTAAAGAGGGAGCTAAGAGAAGCGAGAAGGGGACATGAAAAGTCTTTAGCTGGTAGGATTAGGGAAAACCCAAAGGCTTTCTATAGGTATGTCAAGAATAAAAGGATGACTAGGGTAGGTATCGGTCCAGTCAAGGATAGTAGTGGGAAGTTGTGTGTGGAGGCGGAGGAGATTGGAGAGACATTAAATCAGTACTTTTCATCAGTATTCACTCAGGAACAGGACACTGTTGCTGATGTGAATATGGAATCACAAATAATTAGAATGGATGCCCTGGAAATATGCAGGGAAGAGGTTTTGGGAATATTGGAAAGGATGAATATAGATAAGTCTCCTGGGCCTGATGGCATTTACCCCAGGATCCTATGGGAAGCTAGGGAGGAGATAGCAAAGCCATTGGCCTGGATTTTTATGTCGTCATTGTCAACGGGAATAGTACCAGAGGACTGGAGGATAGCGAATGTGGTCCCATTGTTCAAGAAAGGGAGTAGGGATAGCCCTAGTAACTATAGGCCAGTGAGTCTGACTTCAGTGGTGGGCAAAGTCTTAGAGAGAATGGTAAGGGATAAGATTTATGAACATCTGGGTAGGAATAACGTGATCAGGGATAGCCAGCATGGTTTTGTGAAGGGCAGGTCGTGCCTCACAAACCTTATTGAGTTCTTTGAGAAGGTGACTAAGGAAGTGGATGAGGGTAAAGCAGTAGATGTTGTGTATATGGATTTTAGTAAGGCGTTCGATAAGGTTCCCCATGGTAGGCTAATGCTAAAACTTCGGAGGTATGGCATTGAGGATACATTAGAGGTTTGGATTAGGAATTGGCTGGCTGGAAGGAGACAGAGGGTAGTAGTTGATGGATTATGTTCATCTTGGAGCGCAGTTACTCGCGGTGTACCACAAGGATCTGTTTTGGGACCATTGCTTTTTGTTATCTTTATAAATGATCTAGAGGAAGGACTTGAAAGCTGGGTAAGCAAGTTTGCGGATGACACAAAAGTCGGTGGAGTTGTGGATAGTGAGGAAGGAAGTGGTAGGTTACAGCGGGATATAGATAAGTTGCAGAGCTGGGCGGAAATGTGGCAAATGGAATTCAATGTAGCTAAGTGCGAAGTCGTTCACTTTGGTAGGAGTAACAAGAAAATGGATTACTGGGCTAATGGTAGGCTACTTGGTAGTGTGGATGAGCAGAGGGATCTTGGTGTCTATGTACACAGATCTCTGAAAGTTGCCACCCAGGTAAATAGTGCTGTGAGGAAGGCATATAGTGTACTGGGCTTTATTGGCAGAGGAATTGAGTTCCGGAGTCCTGAGGTCATGTTGCAGTTGTATAAGACTCTGGTGAGGCCGCATCTGGAGTATTGTGTGCAGTTTTGGTCGCCATACGATAGGAAGGATGTGGAAGCTTTAGAACGAGTGCAGAGGAGGTTTACCAGGATGTTGCCTGGAATGGTAGGAAAATCTTATGAGGAAAGGCTGAGGCACTTGGGGCTGTTCTCATTGGAGAAGAGAAGGTTTAGGGGAGATCTGATAGAAGTGTATAAGATGATTAGGGGTTTAGATAGGGAGATACTAAGAACCTTTTACCTCTAATGGAGTCAGGTGTTACTAGGGGACATAGCTTTAAATTAAGGGGTGGTAGGTATAGGACAGATGTTAGGGGTAGATTCTTCACACAGCGGGTTGTGAGTTCATGGAATGCCCTGCCCGTATCAGTGGTGAACTCTCCTTCTTTATGGTCATTTAAGCGGGCATTGGATAGGCATTTGGAAGTTATTGGGCTAGTATAGGTTAGGTAGGATTCGGTCGGCGCAACATCGAGGGCCGAAGGGCCTGTACTGCGCTGTATTCTTCTATGTTCTATGTTCTATGTTCTATATGATTTTGCCAGTGTGCAGGATGCAGTGTGTGCAGGATGGTTCTCATCAGAGGGTGGAGGTGGGGAATATAAATGAGAGGTTCCAGATTGATTTTTCCCCAATGTGATTCCGACCAGGAAGGAAACCCGGTGACCTGGGGTGGGGGGGGGGGGGAGGATTCACCAACACCTGGGAGGCTCTGAGTCAGAATCATTGATTTGGTTCTTAGTCTGCAGACAAGAGCTAGGTAACTGAATTCAAGGAGAGGAGAGAGATTGTGAAAACTGGGTGTGGAGGGAAGGAGTGAGGAGATTGGTTTGGTCTTCAGTTAACGAGAGAGAAATTGTGAGACTGAGATTTAAAGTTTTGGGGGGAACAAGGAAACTACAATTTAATACTATCACTATCTTATAAAGTTCCATCCTATATTAACAGTGATGAGTTGTTTTCTCTGTTGTAGGGTACTGAAAGGGTGGATTTGTGGATGAGAAATTCAAATTGAGCTTTCTGTTCAGACCCGATGGTTACTGGATCCGTGCCGATCTGAATATCATTGGCCTTCTCATCTGGAAGGAAAGGTGTGTATTCTGTCCGTGGACAATATTTCAAATGTCAGTGCGTCTGGAAAAATTACTGTGACACAGCCAAGTCCATGTTAGCAAAGTTTGTAGCTACGAATGGAGGCTGTTCATCAGGATTATCTCCATGGCAACGGCGGTTTAAAAAGTCTAGTTCAATTCAGCACATTGTTTTAACATCGCACCCCTCCCCCAACCTCCCGTGGATCACTTCAGTACCTGACAGGCGCTTCAGTTTCAGTGGGATTGTCTGTCAGGATTCTGATGTGGAGGAGACGGTGTTGGAGTGGGGTGGACAAAGTTATAAATCTCACAACACCAGATTACAGTCCAACAGGGTTTTTTGGAAGCACTAGCTTTCCGAACACGGCGTAATTTTTAACTTTATCAGGTCTATCTCTATGATGACAGACTTCTTTAGTTAAGTACTTCAATAATCAGTGGGCGGCACGGTGGCACAGTGGTTAACACTGCTGCTTCAGAGAGCCAGGTTCAATTCCCGCCTCTGGCGACTCTGTGTGTTAGGTGAAGGGGTAAATGTAGGAGAATGTTTCTGGGTGCGTTACGCTTCGGCGGGTCAGTGTGGACTTGTTGGGCCGAAGGGCCTGTTTCCACACTGTAAGTAATCTAATTACAGAGGCCACATATTCCCCTCTAGCAATATCAACTGCTATTCTGTCCCTGGGGTTAGCTACTCGTCACTTTTTATCCCCAATCCCATCTAGCTTTCTGTTGATCTTTAAAGTTTTTCTAATCTCCTAGTTTCTCGCTGATCATTGCCAATTTGTATGCCTTCTATTACAATTTGATAGACTCCCTTATTTCCTTAGCCACCCATGGAAGATTACTCATTATCCTACAGTCCGTCCTTCTCACTGATATACACTTTTGCTCAGCACTTTGAAAAATTGCTTTGATATTTCTCCACTGGCCGTCAACTGCCCCATCGTAAACTGTTTGTTTCCAGTTTACATTAGCCAACTCCTGTCTCATCCTATTGTAGTCTCCTTTGTTTAAGCACAGGATCTTGGGACTGGGTTTAATCTTCCCGCTTTCCATCTGTGTTCTAAATTGATCCATACTTATCACAAGTCCTTTATCAGATTACAAGGTGAGGGGATGTTACCTGGGTGTTTTGGTTTTCATTATCAGTGACCTTAACTTTGTAATTAAGTACAGGGTGGATATTCACAACAGAGTATTCTGGACAGTGTGAATGGACAACACAGTCTAAAACCATAAATCACTGTCTCCCCTGAGTTTAAAATTGCAAAATCATTATCTCCTACATGCTTCCTCACTACCTAAGTTTGGAACGCTAATCCACCTGACTATCCTGCTTTTTCAGAAAATCTCCTTTGGTGAAGGTGGTGAGTTTTGGATTTAGCTTTCCAGTTATTACCATAAGAAGATAAGCACTGGGCACAGGAGAGGCAATGCAGCCCTTCGAACCAGCTCCACCATTTAATACGGTGATGATTGAGCTCACCTCGGTCCCAGCTGGATTTTCCCGCCTGCTCTCTCTCACCCTTCATCTCGTTGCAAATTCAACATCTGTATCTCTTCATTAAATCTGCTCATTGTCCTGGCATCCACCGCATTTTGAATAGAAAAATTCCACAGATTCACAACACATTGAGACAAGTACATTCTTCTTCATGAGAATAGAATAGAGTCCCTATTGTGCAGAAACAGGGTATTCATCCATCGAGTCCACACTAACCCTATGATGAGCATCCCATTCAGACCCACCCATTCCCTGTGACCCTGCATTTCCCATGGTTAATGGCTTAACTGGCACATGCATGGACACTGTGGGCAATTTAGTTTGGCCAATCCACCTAACCTGCACATATGTGGACTGTTGGATGAAACTGGAGCCCCCAGAGGAAACCCACGCAGACATGGGGAGAACGTGTAAACTCCACACAGTCACCTAAGGCTGGAATCAAACCCGGGTCCCTGATGCTGTGAGGTAGCAGTGCTCACCACTGAGCCACCTCTGCTTAAAATCTGCTCCCCCTTATTAACCTCCCCGCCCCGCAATTGGCTGAATCTATATTCCTTACATCAGAAATCAAGTTGTGGAAGCAGGTGTCTCAGTAAAATCCAGTAACAGCCCGTGTATGAATGGAGATCCTACACACAACACCCTCCAGCCCACACTTTTCATTCACTCTCTAAAAACATGTCTCCAGTGGCTTCATGGGGACTACAACTCCCACAATCCCTGAGGCGGGGACCATACGTGTGAGGGGAAGACCAGAACTGCACATGTACAGAATATGGGCGGATTTTGGAGCATGTGCTTTGTGGTAAATAGCGGAAAGTACTTCACATTGTGATTGGCTGGAGGACGAACATATCGGTTGTGGGGGGCGGCACCAAAGTGTCACCACACCCATGTGGGGCCAAAGGCCATCCCCAACTCGTCATAACACTGGGCATCGACCAATGAGAAACAAAGAAGGATCTGACCCATTCTCCCAGACTGAAGGTTCCTCTTCTGTCCAGGATCTGCCACCTCCCTTTCTGTTTCCTTTTCTTTCATTCTGCTGTTACATTATTGACTTGCAGCAACTGAAGGGAAAGGAAGTGAACCCAGAAAGGGTGCAGAGTCTAACCAGGGACGGGAAGTGGTGACATGGATCTGTTTACCAGTAACTCCATGAGAATGGGGAGGGTGTACATGAGGGGGTAGCAGAGTTAGAATGGTGGGAGAGAGTAAGTGGGCTGGAGGGTTACAGCTTTGGGGGAAGAAAGGGGAAAAAGATATTCCAGAGAAACTAGAATTCTCTGTTCTGAATTTCTAACCTGTACATATTCCTTTATACAGGGTGCTGGATGGTGAAGATTTACAGACTGAAATCTCAAACTCGTGCAGATTGTGATTAAGTTAACCAGTGTTTGAAGAACCAAGGATAGAGAATCACTCAGCCAAAATCCTGCACACTCTCCCTCGCAGCATTGTCGGTCTCTCTGCGCCACATAGGCTGTGAATGGTTCAAGACAGCAGCTCACTACCATCTTCTCAAGGGTAACTGGAGATGGGGAATAAATGCTGGCTGAGCCAGTGATGCCCATATCCTGGAAATGGGTTCTGTCTCTAGTTGCTGAAACCCAGTTGATGTTACTGCAGGATGATGAGGGACGCTGAGTGCATCTTCCAGGAGGCGGCACCATCACATTACCCCTGCCTACACCCACACAGTAACACCGCAACATCACTGGAACAAAAGGCAGTGAAACCAAAGGAGGACTTAGATATAGTTCTTCGAGGTAAAGTCATGAAAGGGGATTGGAGCACAGCAGGAACAGAAGACTGAGCTGGATGGTCAGCTGTTTCCCATTGAATGGTGGAGCAGGATCGAAAGGCCGAATGGCCTCCTGCTGCTATCTCCCAGGTATGTATATAGCCATGGAGCCCAGGTAGGAAGGAGTGGGCAGGGATTCTCCAGGAGATTATACTTCCACAACAGTTTTCAGTGAGCGATGGTTTGATGGACTTTATTTAACATTTATCTTTAACACAAGGTTTATAAATTTTGGTTTTAAAATGTTGTCAAAGTGTTTTGCACAGCAAATAAAATTAAAGAAAATAAATTAAACTGTCTGAATATAACAGTTTTAAAACTTTCAACCTCTGTAAAACAAAGTTCTATCTATTCACTTTCCAGCTACTCAAGCTCCAGGGATATATTCCCTCCCTGTCTGAACCTTTGGTTTGATTTAACTGCTTTTCAGTTCTCATTCTGCGAAGCGTTCTTTTTCCCCATTTCCCCGACCCAGAAATGTTATCACAGCAACCTTCCCACCATCAAAATCATCATTACACCATTTAGCTTTGGTTAACATATAATCACCAGCAGCGCAAAAGTGAGGACTGCAGATGCTGGAAACCAGAGCCTAGCTTAGAGTGGTGCTGGAAAAGGGCTTTTACCAAAACGTTGATTTTCCGGCTCCTCGGATTCTGCCTGACCTGCTGGGCTTTTCCAGCAACACTCTAATCTAGACATATAATCACCAGCAGTAAATCATTTGCGTAACCAATTGAATATTTCCAAACACAGCCCATTCCGGGCCAAGCAAACCATTACAAGTGACAGAGTGAGCAGGGACTAAATCAAAGTAGAGTTGTGGGGAGGGAGCAGCGGTGTAGATAAAGCACTATATCCCCTGCGGTGCCCACCTCTATCTGAAGGCAGCGAGAGCAGTGATACACACCACATGCTCCTTCTCCAAGGACACCCGGCTCTGTAGCCTTTATCCTCAATCATAGAATAGAATCCCGACAGTGTGGAAGGAGAGCATTGGCCTGTCAAACCCCACCGACCATCCGAAGAACATCTGAACCACTGCACTCCATCCCTGTAACACAGCATTTCCAAATGCTGATCCACCTAGTCTGCACAATCCTGGATACTGTGGACAAGGTAGCACGACTGATGTTTGGGCTGTGGGAGGAAACCAGAGCACCTGGAGGGGACCCACACTATCATGGGGAGAATGTGGGAAATCCACATTGACCAAGGCTGGACTCCAATCTTGTACCTAGTGCTGTGAAGCAGGAGTGCTATAATCACAACTTAAATCAAAACAGATGATCCCTGCTCATTGTCCCATTGCTGTTTGTAGAGACATCCTGCCCAGAGAGTCATCCTGAGGTTTAGAGAGTGGCAATGTAAGTTCAATCAACTCCAGCCCAGGTAATGTGGTTAACAACAACAACATCAACACTCCATCAGTGTCATCATGTACAAGGTCCACTCCTGACTCTGATGAACAGTAACATCAAAGTCAGAGTCCTGCAGGTGGATGACCACTTCCCTGTGAGCACTCACTGGTCTCTCAATCGTGTTGAAGACTCAGAAAATCCCTTGTCACACAGGGGTGAACAGCTCCGACCCAGTGTGAACTCGCTGGGGTCTCAGTGGGCAGGATGAATCACTGAATCCCTTCTCTCACACTGAGCATCTGAATGGCCTCTCCCCTGTGTGGGCTCACTGAGGTCTCTACAGGTGGTGCATTTGAGTGGGGGGAGGTTCACACTGGGAACAAGTAAATGACCGTTCCCCAGAGTGAGCTCGCTGGTGTTTAAGCCGGTCAGAGGACTGAGTGAATCCTCTGATTGAGCAGGTGAATGGCCTCTCCCCAGTGGGAATGCACTAATGTCTCCGCTGGTGAGAGATTTGAATGAATCCTTTCTCACACATGGAGCAGGTGAAGGGTCTAAATCCACTGTGCCCTCTCTGGTGCCTCAGCAGAGTGTAAGATCGAGTAAATCCCTCCCCATACGTGGGGCAGGTGAACGGCCTCTCCGCAGTGTGACTGTGTCGGTGAGTGTCCCACTGGGAAGGGTAAGCGAATTCCTTATTCTGATTGAGTACGTCCTCCTGTTTCTCCCAGTTATTATTGACAGTCTCATTCCCCCCGCACCAGAACCTGTTCCAGAGAGTGTTCCAGATCAGGCAGAATGGTCAGCTGCAGCTGGTCACCTGACTGGTCACTGGTCCTGAAAGGTTCACTCTCCACAGATGCTGCCAGACCTACTGAATTTTTCCAGTAATGTCTGTTTTTATTTGTGATTTCCCAGCATTTGCTGATGTTTAGTTTTCCAATACTCATCTTGTTTGTTGCAGAGGAGTTTATTGATGAAATTAAAGGGTTTCAAAAATTGTACGTTAGGTCACGCGTCAGCTGTGATCATCATGAGTGGCAGAGCAAAGTCGAGGGGCTGAATGGCCTCTCCTGTTCCAATGAAAGTTGGCCATCTGCAGCTTGTGGTAACATTTCCCCTCACTGCTCACTTCACCTCCATGTCTAACACACTGTTCCTGACTGAACAAAACTCCTGTGTTGGAATTAAACCTGTTAATGTTCAGTGGCTCCCTCTACTGCCACCCGGGTTTAACTCTCATCATGGAATGTTGTCTCGTATTACTGCGGGAATGCCCACAAGGACGAATCCTGGAGTCTGTATCCCCTGGGATCAAAAACCCCATTTATTTCCTTCTTCCTATTTCATCATGGCTATTGAACTGTCGGTTTCAATCCATTCTCCTGTCATGCTCTTCAACATGCCCATGTGGTTGGACTAGAGGCAGCAGGGATTTCATGAAGGGAAGTGGGGATTAGGCGGAAGCACAAGGAGAGGTGACAGCAAAGACAGTTCTCATTGTAACGGCAGAGTTTCTCTGTGACCCAGTGAGTGGTGAGACACCTGAGATTGTGGGGGGGGGGGGGGGGGGGAGACAGACTCAATCAGGGATTTGATAAGACACTCAGACATTGACCTGTTCATCTGATTGTTAACTCAGACAGATAGAAAGAAAGATGCACATTTAGATCGCACCTTTGATGATCTGGGGCAATTAAACATACTTCCAACACAACAATTTCAACCTCAAATCTCTGAAAACACATCACAAAGCTTCCTACTTGCTCCAGGCTGTCTCTGGGCCTCCTCTTTTCTTGAGAAAAGCGTTTTGAGCTGTTCAGCCTTTCCTGGTGATTATAACCGCTACGTTCCTGTAAGATTTGTGACTGAACCTTTATTTCCTGTTCCTTGTGAGTAATGAAAGTAGCAGAAACAGTTCCTGACCTGTGAGGGGTTTCGGTTGCAGTATTTATATTTACAAATCGATTCCCACCCTCACATACAGTGTGAAATTGATGTAAAACTGAAGGGAAGGAGTGAGTGAGCATCCACAAAGTCATATGTATCTGAGCTGAATGAACCTGGTATGAGGAGAATGTTACAGCAATCACAATTAGTTAGAATCACAGAATCCAGTGGGTGGATTGGTCTGGGTAACAAGTATACTGAGGTTCACAATTTAATTTATTGACTGTTTGAAAAATAGTTCAATATATCCTTGTTCTAACAGTAATTATTAAGGCATTTGCATGACAATAATTATAGTATGCTTTAGTTTAGTCTTGCTAACAACTACAGTGAAGTTTATATTTAAATTTAATCCAATCTTCCCTAGTACCTATATAGCAATATAAAAATCCATTTTATTTCCAATCAACACACCTACAAAAGAATTAATTATTCCTGATGCAACACGCACTGTTAAAAATATGACTTTTGCTCATTTGAATGATCTGTGTAATCCCAGCCTTATAAATTTACAAAAACCAAATTACTTTTCCCTGCAACAATTCCTGTTCATTTTTGCAGATAGCACAGTTAAATAGCAAGATGAAATTTATCATTATTCTTAAGTATGCTAATAGAATTTTGAAAATCTATATGTTGCTAATATATAATAATTATTCATTTCATTCCATAGAATATAGAACAGTACAGCACGGTACAGGCCCTTTTGCCACGATGTTGTTCCGACCTTTTATCCTACTCTAAGATCAAACTAACCAACATGCCCTTCATTTACTATCATCCATGTGTCTATCCAAGAGTCGCTTAGAGTCGCTGATGGATCTGAATCTACTGCCACCACTGGCAGTGCATTCCACGCACCCACCACTATCTATAAAGAAATTATCTCTGACATCTCCCCACAATCTACCCCATTCACCTTAAAATTATGCCACTTTGTGGGGAAAACTCTTTCATTATCCACTCTATCCATGCCTCTCATCATCTTATAAAAATCTATCAAGTAAACTCTCATCCTCTTTCACTGCAATGGCCAAAGCCCCAGCTCCCTCAACCTTTTTTTTTCATAAGACATGCCTTCTAGTCCAGGCAGCATCTTGGTAAATCTCATCTGCACCTTTTCTAAAGCTTCTGCATTCTATGTATAATGAGGTGATCAGAACTAAACACAATATTCCAAGTGTAGTCTCACCAGGGATCCATAGAGCTGCAGCATATTCTCGTAGCTTTTAAACTCAATCTCCCCGCTAATGAAAGCCAACACACCATACACCGTCTCAATAAACCTATCACCTTGGATATCAGCCATGAGGAAAGTATGGACGTGCACCCCACGATCCATCTGTTCCTCCACATTGTCACGAATCCTGCATTTAATCCGAAAATGTGCACTCAAATTTGAAATTCCGAAATGAATAACTTCACACTTTCCCAGGTTGTACTCCATCTGCCACTTTTCAGCCCAGCTCTGCCAATGTCCTCTAGCAATCTAGAAAAGCCCTCCACACTATCAACAACTCCACCAACCCTCGTGTCATTGGCAAACTTCCTAACCCACCCTTCCACTTCCTCAAACAAGTCATTTATAAAAATCACAAAGAGCAGAGGTCCCAGAACTGAAGCCTTCAGAACACCATTGGTCACTGTGCTCCAAGCTAAAAACTATCCATGTAATCTCACCCTGTCTTCTATGGGCCATCCAATTTATTCTCTAATCAGGCAGGTTTCCTTGTATCCCATGCTTCATTACTTTCTAAATGAGCTGACCATGGGGAACCTAATCAAACACATTGCTAAAATCCATATACACCACGTCCACTGCTCTGTTCTCACCAATGTGGTTGTCACATCCTCAAATAATTCAATAAGGTTTGTGACGCTTAACCTGCCGCTCACAAAGCCATGCTGACCATCTCTAATCAATCAATACTTTTCCAAATAATCATAAATTCTGTCTCTCAGTATCCTCTCCAATAATTTGCCCACAAATGATGTAAGACTGACTCATCGATGATTCCCAGGATTATCTCAATTGCCTTTCTTGAATAAGGGAATAATAGTTGCCACCCTCCAATCATCTGGTACGACTCCAGTGGATAATGAGGATGCAAAGATCATTGCCAAAACACAGTAATCACTTCCCTCGCTTCCCATAACAACCTAAGTTATATCCTTTCTGGCCCAGGGGACATCTATCCCTGTGATTTTTCAATATGTTCAGCACATTCTCCATCTTAACATCAACCTGTTCGACCATATCAGCCTGTTTCACGCTGTCCTCACAGGAACAAGGTCCCCACTCACTCATGAATACTGAAGCAAAGTACTCATTAAGGACCTCCCCTATCGCCTCTGACTCCTGGCACAAGTTTGTTTCGGTATAAGGGGTATAAATATGGAATTATGTCTCAGCACTGAATTAATGTAAAGATATTGCAGTGTACAATCACTCGATTACTTTGAATATTGAGCTTTTTTTAACTGAGAAAACACAGTTGAATTGATTTGATTATATTTCACTTCATGCTAACGTTTATTGTGTTTCGAAGCACAATAAGAGTTTCATTTTTACATATATAGAACTTACTTAAAATTCCTTGCATGTTTATGTACAGAAAATAGAATTAACATCTGCTTGTTCCTTTTTTTATCGATGACCGTTCATTTTGAATTTGTGGAAGTTATACATTCTTGAAAGGAAGGGAAATTGCATTTTTAAAATCAAAGTACAATGATCATGCAGTTTTATCAATTTGTCTTTCAAAGAATTGTCATGAGATTCCTCTTTATTTAAGACCACCATTGTAATGTTATTGTAAAATATTATTTAATTTCCAGTCCATTCACACAGAAACTACCAAATTAATTCCCATTTGAATTACTGCAATAAACAGCTGATTAGTTTTCATTTGAGTAACCACATTAAACATAATATTGCAGTCCTGCCGTGCTGAGTGGGAACATTATGGAAGGAGCTTGTGAAGCTGTGGCAGTGTCTCTATTACTAGACTCGAGGGAAGGTTTCAAATCACACCTTCACCAAAAATATATCCAGAGCGATCTGAATGGTGATTAGAGAGCACCTAAGCACAGACTGAACTGCTTTTCAATTCAACATTAGATCTGCTTTTATCTATTATATCAAAAATCACAAAATCTGATACTTATTTGTGTCAGGTTACCAAGAAGTATTGTTGGAAACTTCACTTTAGCCACATTGCTTTTACAAAAGACTTACATCTGTCCCTGTTTTCTCTAACTGGAAGAAATCTGAAGAGGATTTTCACTTTTACGAAAAAAGGGGAGATGTTTCCCATTTAAATTAATGCTTCTTCGATTTGCCCCTTTTCAGCTTACGTGAGGGTTAATAATAACGCTCTACGTTCAGATTGTGGGGATACCTGTATCTAATTCTGTTGCTTATTAGTTCCTGGAGAATATTTGAAAATGTTGCAGAATTAAAGATAACGATGTCTAAGTAATGAGATTGATTTTTTTTGTTACAAAGAGGCAAGTCCAAACAATTGAAACACATTAAACATTCTTCTCTCGTGCTATAAATTTGAAATAAAGTTGATATCTTCTTCAGTAAACTAACAAGTGCTACCACCACTTAAATGTCAGTCAGCTGGTTACCTAATGTTGTGATTCATCTAAATATTACTCTGTCCTTTTATCGAAGTGAATTTGTAATTGTTTGGTTTATGAATTGTCAGAAATTTGTTTTTATTTTTCCATGCACCTGTTCATTTTGACCGATAGATTGAAATGCTTTGAAAATATTGGAGTTTGTTCATTTTAAAATAAGGTTTGCACATCTCTCACATATCTCATTTCTTGTATTATGATTCAAGAATGTTTCCTGGTGGAATTCGAGTAAATTCCAAACATTTGTTGACTTCAAGTAATATCTATAACACCCAGTTACCAATCTGTTGTTAATGTTTCAGCTGGTTACAATGACATTGATTAGGTTCTCATGCAAGAGATCAATTAACAATTATAAACTATTTGCAGGATTATTCAATTGAAAGAGAGATACAGATGGGCAAACATTTTTTGGAAGGCATTGCTTTTTCTTTTAAATGTGTCGGCTGTTCAAGAATTCTATCTTGCCTTCCATTGGTTTTATTGTCGAGAATGCAAATTTATAGATCATGTGCATTTTAATGTGTTCTGTATTTTGAGATTTGTATCCGATTTAAGAAGAAAAGGAGAAACAATTAACATGAAAACTTTAGTGAATAGAAAGCAAAGTGAATTAAATTGACAGAGGCAACTTTTAGTATAATCTCTGAATATTCAGTCAAATTTTTCTAATGTCAAGAGCGTGGTGCCGGAAAAGCGCAGCAGGTCAGGCAGCATTCGAAGAGAAGCAGAATCAACGTTTTGGGCACAAGCCCTTCATCAGGAATCTTTTCTGATGACGGCCTAATGCCCAAAACGTCGATCCTTCTGCTCTTTGGATGTGCCTGCCCTTTTCCAACGCCACACTCTTGGCTCTGATCTTCAGCTTCAGCTTTCCTCACTTTCTCCAAATATGTTTAATGAACGTGAACCTAAAAGATTAGCATCAGCAGTTGAACAAGACCAAGTTAACACAATTTCTTGCAATATTTATAGTGAAAACCTATTTGAGAGCATGCAACAAATCAGATCGAACAACACTCTTGCCGTTAGAACCCTTGGCCATTCATAATAAAGAATAACCATGATTTGAACAACCAGTGTGGTGTATAACGATTGAACTGAAATACCAGAGGACAACAATTGCATTTATTGGAGGGAATGATAACCAGATCCTTACGGTGTTAGTGGTGATTAATCTCAGAAACAATAAGATATTTATTGTGATTATTCCACCTAACAGCAATTAGATGGTCATGAACATCTTTGTGTGGCTTCGTGTGCAGTGTTTTGTTTGAACATTGATTTCAGTAACATTCAGATATTTTACAAGATTGACAATTGACAGTTAAAGATAAGTTTTAAAGGCAACTTTGTTTTTAAATGTCAGTTTTGTTTAGCGAGACTCAATTCTAATTATACGGAATCCCTACTGTGTGGAAACAGGCCATTTGGCCCAACAAGTCTACACTGACGTTCCAAAGAATAATCCACTCAGCACGATTCTGCTCTCAGATTACTGGACATTTACCCCTGACTGATGCACCTAACCTACACATCCCTGAACAGAACGTGCACCTTAGCATGGCCAGTTTACCTAATCTGCACATCTTTGGATTGTGGGAGAAAACCAGAACATGCAAACTCCACACAAACATGTGGCCGAGGATGGAATCAAACACATTTGCATAACACTGTAAGACACAAGTGTTAACCACGGATCCTCTGTTCTCAGTGCCCAGCCCCCATGCAAGAAGTGAGATATGTAAGAGACGTGCAAAACAAAAAATAAAAATCTCTAACAAATCACGAATGAACAATAATTAGAAAATTAATATGATCAAAGGACACAACAATATTCAGGTGAATTGCATTGATTAATTACAAATTTGGAATTAGCTAACTAATGAATAACGGGAAGTGACATTTGTTTATTTCAGTGATGAAGAAATTGCCTTGCTTTTCATATTTGTAACACTGCAGAATAGGATTTATGTTCCTGAAATGTTTGAATTAAGCTCTTTTAACAAAAGAAATCAGTACAATCACATTTTTTTTTATTTTTAAGACTCAAACATTATCAAATACTTTCCAGGAATTTAGAACCAGCAAAATTAGTTAATTTGATTGCTTGGGAACTCGAAGAGAATGAACAGCAGATTCTATGAATTAGTCAGTCAATGTGATTATTCAGCTGAAGACAACATCCCTTCTTTGCAAAAATGCTCAACTTCGAAAAATTCAAAATGCATTGTCATCGTTAAATGAGACAATACAGTAATGTTAACTGTTTTTCATTTGACTTAAAAAACGCATGAATTTTACATGATTTTGTTGCATGAAAAATACTTAAATCTTATGTGATTAGAATACAATAAATGTTTACATTCAACTATGTTTCTGTGGGTAAAATAAGAATTAATATTAACAATGATTGAGAGATTGTACAATACAATATATTTAGTTATTTATGTAAAGAGCTGTAATTCCACATTTACAGCAAATACTGAATTGAATGATTATTATGTATGAGCAACAACTGAATTATAAAATTCAATCAATGAATTTAGAAATAAGGAGAAATATCGTTTTGCTATGTGACTGAGGAATATGTGCAAACAAACAGTAATTATTGCAGCGAAAAGTAATTGCAGGTCTGTGAATTTAAAGTCTGTGATTATGGAGATCATTCAAATAAGCAAACATCAGACATTCATAATTAATGTTGGATCGGAAGTCCTTGGATCCATTGTGGGAAACTTGACCTGAAAATAAAGTTTCATATTGCAGTGTTGGTACTCAGAAACAATTGGTCAAATTAAAATGTGAATCTCACTTTACTTGTTCAAAAGACTTTCTTAAACAATTGCACGATTATTACCATGACAATGACTTGATAATCAATGCTGTTATATGAACAATTAAGATGATTCAATATTTCAAAAACACTTTGCTGTGATGTTGATTGGATATTTATTAAAATTGGTAAATTGTGGAATAGAATATAGTAACTAGCTTTATGAATTGAAGAACGAATGAGCCGGTGATTATAGAACATTTTTTTCTTTCTTGACTAAAAACTGCAGGTAACACAAGAAATATGAATTTCTACCAAATGATTTCCTCGTGGAGGCATGTTATTTTAATTTAGATGATTAATATTATGATCAGAGTTCAGACATTTGTGTCAGAATTTGGAAGAAAGTTAATAGATAATGAAAGTGAGCATGTAAGTGAACAAACGATGCAGTCAATGGCATTTGGTTCATAAAGGAATTATATTAATTGTGGTCATTATTGTACAGTGATGAATAATGTTGGAAAAGACAAAAAAGAATCAATATGTTCAAATCATTTCTTTTCTTAGAATTAAATGAAACCAATAATCATTTTGCACAGCACGTGATTTGAAAAAACAACAGTCATTTAATGTGTTATGTAAACTGTAAACTACTTCCATTTTGCAAAAATTGAGAATTTCCCAAATTCACAATTTAGGTCTGCTGAATTATACAACAAAAATGGTTGCCATTTGAAATATCTCTTGCACACAAATTTAAAATCAACATAAAGATTATTAGAATGACAAAACATTTGTTGTTTGCATGATTGTGTTACAGTCAATATCCTTGATAAAGTAGAAGCATTGTTTTGAGCAACATAAATCATCTTTAACTACTGACCTGAAATAGAAGATATCAATTGCTCTTGTTGCATGGAATAGTAAACAAATGTTTACTGTTGTCATTGGTTTCAGGAGCAATAACGTACTTACTCAGGTTATTGTACTGAAGAATAATCAGATGGTGATGGAAGTCTTTGTGTTGCTTTATGTGTATTGTTTCGTGTGAACATTGGGTTCGATAAAATTGAGATATTTACATGAATTAGGAACAGATCGATGATTGGGTGCGAATGCTTTGACTTACAGTCAGTGTTTGACATTTACGAGGATTGCTGAGTGAAACGTTCTTAAACCATCATGCAATTAACGGAATAAGTAAGAGGTATGCAAATTGAACTTTCCAATGAACACACCTGATATTTTCACACCATTTCAATGTCACATTCAATATAAATAGGTGACTGGAAAGCTAAAAACAAATCTCACACAATTCATAAACTGACCAGTAATTAAAAATTGATAAATAATAGCAAGTGGCATTTATTTATTTTAGTGAGAAGTAATTGGTCGTTTCTCATATTTATATCAATGGAGCATAAAATTCTGTGTTGTTTTAACTAAGATCTACAGAACAAGAGAAAATTAATGACTATCATGATTTTGTATATTTAAGATTTATGACTGCAACATTCTCAAACATTTTCTGAGGAATATTGATTGAGTGGAATTAGATGCATTTTGCTATTAGTGACCAGAAGAAAGTATATAGCAGATACTGTGATTAGTGGAATGGACGACTATACCTCCAAATAATCTACTGACATTGTGACTGGAAATACAGTTAGTGTCAGCATCGAAGTAAATTATATTCAAATCAATTCAAAAATGTTTCCAAGATTAGAATAAATGCAATATTCACAATGACTGAGAGATTGTACATTGCAATGTCCTTGCAGTATTTATTGCACAGAAGCATAATTCCACATTTGTAGCCCTTACTGGATTGCACAATTATTAGATATAAATATATTAGCAATAAAGTGATTTAAAAATATATATTCGTGAATCTGAGAGTAATGAGATATCCTATCTTGATATTAGACTGAGTAATATGTAGAAATGAAGAGTAATATTGCAGGGAAAAGTAATTGGAGCTCTCTGACTTTGAAAAGCTTTGACAATTGTTATATTTCACCTGAGCAAAAATCAGACATTTACAAAGAATGTTGCCAGGGATATTATTGGTCGTTTGGTATGTGCATGGGCCTGAACAAATAGGTATTAATGTAGTAGCATTGACAATAAGTAATAATGAATGATTTTTTTTAAACACCGCATTTTTACAAAGTCTATGTAAAATTGTGTGCAATTATTGAAATTGATAATTGCCTTTAGAATCCTGACAGATAAATTGACTTAATATTTTTGAAAATACCTTTCTCTGATGTTGATTGGTTATTCATTAAAATTAAGAAACTGAAACTTTAAGCATAAAACTGAGCTGTATGATGTGAAAAAAATCATTCAGCAGCAATTGAAAAAAATGATTTTGTTTAAAAATGCAGGCAATGCAAGATTTATATGCTTCCAATAGTTTTCTTGAAGAGTCATGTCAATTTTGTTGATGTAGTTTTTACTACAGTAAATGTTTCGACATTTATTTCAGAATTAGGAGGAAAAGAGTTAGGCCATGGAAGGGACTATTACTGTGAACAAAACATAGAGTCAATGACATTTCTTCTGGAAAGGAATTCTCATAATTGTGCAATTATTGTTCACTGACATCTAATATGGGAGAAAAAGGAGAATTGTCAACATTTCTAAGCTATATTTTTCTTATAGTGAAATGAAAATAAAAATCATTTTGGAGGGTAATTTGTTTGAAAAAAGGAAACAGTCATTTCATTTGGCATTTGAGCTGAAGATTCGTTCCCGTTTCCCCCATTGTAGTCTTTACAATAATTCAAAACTTCGTGTTGGTTGAACAAAAGAACAAATTGATAAAATCGAAATGTTTTCTTGTCCACAAAAAGAAAGTAAATTAAAGCAATTTTATCCTGAAAATTATACCGCTCTGAAGCTAATCATTTCACACACAAGAAATGTTTATATTGAATTGAAATTTCAACATAGCTGTAGAAGTGTTTTCCCCTGAGAGGGAATGAGGACTCAGGAGGGATGCTGAGCTCAGGCACGTGGAAGATGGTTACTCATGCAGCAATCAGTTAATGAAGGCGTCATCCCCCGTGGCCAATATCGGAACATGTACAGTAAAAAGCAGCATTTTCATGGACTTTCTGCATCACAATGGCCACATGCAATGTGGTTACAGCCCTTCCCTCCTCATCCAGCCACCCAATTGAATCACAAAATCGCAGATGGGCATTCTAATGGACATCCCCAGATTCCTATTGGGATCGTTCTATGCGTCATATTGATCTAGATTCCAAAGTTATTCCTGAACTCCCTCGGGCCTCTCAGGATACTTTATCAGTTGGGACATTTTGAATTCTGCTATTCATTACATTTTATTTTATCAAAACCAATTACTCCTCATATTATTCACTGTCTTATTATATATGTACAAAGAAATAGAAAAGACAGTTAATTTTAGCTTACTTGCTATAAGATTAGTAATATGACTTGTGTTATAAAGTTCGTTATATTGTGTAAAATTATACAGCTTCTCTTTCTGTCAGGACTATATAATTAATATGCAATCAACATCATATCGGGAAGTTAATTCCTAAAACTAACTAACTTCAATTCTCAGTCTAAATGCTTTTCTATGATGTTTTTAGTAGGCATTGGTTACATGTATCAAACTTGTGTTGCAAATTTCCCCTATTATATTCAAAAATCTGCATTTCGAACCTTTGTTTATTATTCTGAGTAACTGTAAAATAATAACTATTTCTGACAAATGAACTCTTCTGTTGTCACTATAGCTGCTTAGTGAGTTAATTGGGCTGCACCATGCAGCTGCTGTTTATTCATTTACTGGGACAATTATCCTTTCATTTATGAAGATCGGGATTGATCATTTGTCTGTATGTTGGCATGCTCTTATCAAGAAATGTATGGAATGCTGTTGTCCTGGCGTTGGAGTAGGTCCGTTGGTAGTGTGCTTTCTTTTAATTTAAGGCTGGAACAGAATGTTAGTCTAGTTTATCACCCCCTGACACCTTGTATTTTAGTTCTAAGGCAGGCTGTGTGTTTTTAATTGTCAAGCATTTTGTATGAGCCAATATGGACCATTCTATTCCAGGTAGAGGCAGGCCTTGCCCAGAGCAGCAAATCAACTAAAATTCAAGTATTGAAATCAAAATCACCATTCGCTACCATTGGTATCTGTACAATGCAATACGTTTATGTTACTGAGCCTTAATTTCACACTTAAAGCTGGATATACTGGATTTGGTCAATTCTTAAATATTAGATATAAGCAACAATTAATCTCAAAAACATTTCATAGCAAACTTAAAAATGATTTGAAATCTCATATAGCTGCCCGTCATGTGTAAAAATGAACAGCATTTATTGGAGTGTAAAATAATCAGACGTCTCTTCGTCTGTAAGGCCGAATATTAATCCAATGATTTCTGTGAACATGCAAATGAAAAGGGAACAGATATTATCTGTGAGTGTTGAATAGGGAATCGGTAATTAGATTGTGTTTGTGTTTTCCCGGAATAAGAGAACTTTTTTTTCTATTGACACTAAGAAATACTGGATTAAATTAAAATGTGAATTTGACAATGTTTGTTACAAAACCTAAACTGAATTACTGTGTGATTTTTGGAATGACAATGAATTGATAATTAATTTTAGAAGTTTGGGAAAGTAAATGATTCAATATGTCTAAATGGATTTGTTCTGATGTTGACTAGATATTTCTTAATCTGTCAGCTGAGGATGCAAATTCTGGCATGATGATATGGTAGGGCATTAGACATTCAGAAATGGTTTGTCATTCAAAATTCTCAGATCTTCTAGGTTTCTATACTTGGTTTCTTCTGGAGAAATATAAAATATAATAAGAAAAAAACAATTCTACAATGTAGTTAATTCATGCAACTTTTCATATCATCAATATTTAGACATTTGAATGAGAGCGATAAAGAAAATAAGCCAATAAGGAAGATTTATTTTCACAGAAGCATACAGTCAACAGCATTTATCAATGTATTTGTTTCAATATTGTCTCTGAATAAACGGATAAATACGTTGAGTGGGGATCTTTTGGCAATGTAACGAGCCAGTAATACATTTTTATCGTATTTTTTGGATTGGAAATCTATCAGAAAAAAATCCTATTTTCAGGACTTGCTTCATCTCGATACATGTTACGCGTAGTATCCTCAGTCATAAGAAATAAGGTGTCGTCATGAGTCTGGGAAAGATGTAGTGTGTAAATTATAATAAGGTTTCTCTTCCATATCTTTGGATCTGATGAGACTCTGATGTTTGCTGTGATTATTCATCGTGAAAACAATAAGGCATGTACAAAGTGTTTTTCACCGAACAGTAATTAGGTGCCCTTGAAGACCATTATGAGTACTTCGATTTCAATAATGTTGAGCTGATTTCCATGATCTGGGAAATGCTTCACAGCATTTTACCAAAATTTTGGATTCTAATCATTCAATGGGTTTTGTGCAAACAACCTTCACTTGTTGTCATTTTCAAGCGAGGTGTCTAACGCTCAGGCACTGGCTGCAAGTCAAGATGCCAGGAAGTCTGCTTCAACATCTCCAAAACACAATTCTCGGGCTGGTTGTGATTGGATCTCTCGAACTTTTGAGATCTCTTTGACTGGGATTTCCACAGTTTTCTGGAGCTGCTTATTTTGTCTAATGTTTGATTTAGTTTGTCCTTTTTAGCTCTGATTTCTCCAGCTGTAGGAATATTTAGAACGTTCAATTATGGGCGACAGGACACTTGACCTTAGTGGACATGTAAGTTTTGGTTCACTTATTGTTTTAATAACGACTTGAGAATGAATCTTTGCATTTTAACAAATAAAAGTTTCAATTTTTTCAGTGGTTTGCAATGACATTATTAGGTACTCTTTAAGAGAGATCAACAGACAATTATAAGCTATTTTCAGGATTAGTGAATTAAAAAAGGATACAGACGTGCAAAGATTTTTTTTAGAAGGCATTGCTTTATCATTCAAATATCTCGGATGTTCAAGAGGTCTATGTAGCTGTTCAATGGTTCTCTTGTCCAGATAATAATTTATAATTCATAACGCTTTTATTGTGGCTGGAATTTTGAGATTTGTCTTAAAGTTAAGAAGAAAACGAGGAGCAATTAATATGAGAACTTGAGTGAATAGAAAGCACAGTAAATTTAAATTACAAAGTGTGAGAAACAAAGCTCACTCACTTCAATAATTTCAGTCCAAGACAAGATCTGAAACAATCAGTATGTTTACGGTACGCTTGCAAGCATGGTTCCTGTAATAAGGCACACAGAGTTTTGCAAATACATATCTTAAACAGGATTCACTACTCCAAACCCGGTGCCCATTACCATTGTTTCTCTCTTGCCTTATCCGCCCTTGTGCATAACAATGGACAAGGTTTACTTCGCCATTTCACCACATCCTGCTGTGGCCCATTGTTAAGTATATCCTCCATCACCTCTACCTAAATCCCCCACTTGTTACATTTCCTCCCTTTCCCCAAGCATATTGATCCTTATGACCATTTAATTGGGGTTTGTTTTTGTTTCTTTGCAAAAGTGTGGAACAAATGCTTATAACTACTGGTTGTACAAGCATTTTTGGCTTAACCTACATCCTCACAGCACCTTATCTCGTTTTCTGTACCATCTACCATTATTTGTAGGCACCTTTCATTCTTGTCTGCGCATTTTAGCTAATGCAGAAACAATTATATATTTCCTCAACGTCGTTTTTATTCTAGTTGACTCAGCTCTTGGTTGAAACAATTATATACTGGTGAGTGCACTTACCTTGCATAAATAATGATGATCGCAGAAGTAACACTACTTTTCCTATATCCCACAATTTCCCACTTTTTCCTTCATTACCATTTGTTATCTTCCGCATTTTTCTTTTAAGCATTGCTCCCAAAACTCAGAAGCATCATTCAAGAGATTTCATCCATTTTGGTCTCACTCATCCCCTCATTATTTAATCGACAAAGTTCCTCTGATTTCCTTTTCGGAGCACCTGTTTTCTTAAGGCTGACTCGATCAGTCTTTGGGTGAGTCCTCGTATACAGGACATGATACAACAGCCAATGGCTACCAATACCCCGAATATTACTATCAGGGAAATAAGGACGGAAACCACCACCCCCTTCCATTTTCCAAACCATGATTCCAGCCATCCCGTGAGAGATGTGTCTACACCTGAACTCTCAGCCAGTTCCTTGGCTAAGGTAGTCCACCCCCTTAACGCCCGAGTAATTGAACCATCAGGTGCAGTGTTATTAGGAATAAAGGTGCAACAGCTTCCTCCTAACGTCACACACACACAGATGTTTTCTGCTGAAATCATATCAAGGGCCATTCTGTTTTCCCATGCCATCCTACTTGTCGCATGAATCTTATATTCGTTTAACCTCATCTCTTGTTTAATTTATAAATCCCTGTTGATTATAGAAAATGTAATTTATCCAATTTATCTTTATTAATTGGTGCCCACCAAAAAAGAGCTGACTCAGAGCCTACTGCAATCTGATTACGAGCCTTGAACCCATCAGGTCCCCTCCAACGGACTTCTACAGAATCGAGATAAATCCTGTCATCTAAAGAAGTGTCTCACAGTGATCTCTTACTCCTTTCATTTTTCCCCACTATCTTTACCTTACCAAATGCCAGGGAAAATGGAATTGCCAATTGCAGAATTGCACATATCCCTTTCTAATCTGCTGGTGGGGTTTGTCTCAATATTTTGCCTCCACAGTACCACCACAGATCCGCTCGGGGAGCCTTTGATGCTGAGTAGTTCCCTCCCTTGTCCGTTTCACTGACATTCTTAATCTCTGTACATACTTTCAGCTTCCCCAAATCTCGACACCGATTTGTACCTTGTCTATGCACACACGTCGTGTGATTTCCGACTGCTGACTGAAAACGTGGCGGGGGGGGGGGGGGGGGGGCTTTTGAATCTTTCTTGACCAAGGTAGCGAACATCAGAAATAGGAAGGTACAATGACTATCGTTCCATGCAGTCTTATCCTGTTACAGGGTTATCATACATTTCATGCTCTTCCTGTCTCGCTTACACCCAATCCGAAAGGGATCCACCGGGACCACTGGTCTACTGGAGGCACATGCATAGCAATTGCTCTTGTTCAGACTTTTTACAGTATACTTTACCCATTCAAACCCGGCATTTGCATCCCCATATCCAGTTTCTATTTCGATGGTCTGTTTCAAGTCCTTTGTCTCTATAATTTTTACTACTTTAGGATCATCGGGAGGGGTGAAATGTTGTACCTTATTATCCAATAGTCCTGCCCGTTACCCCTGTCCTACACTAATTTGAAAACAACAGCCCGGGAAATCCTTCCCGTTTGCTTACATTTCTATCCCAAATGTTTCATCTGATTGTATATCATAGGTGGCCCCTCCCCCCCGAGAATTGCTTTGTGCCATGTGGTTTTTTATCATTAGGTATATTGGGTTATGCTCTTTATCGGGACAATTGAGAGGTGACCTGAAGGTGGCCCGGTGCATTGTGACAAGACCATTATACCACGTACCATCCCCAAAGGACTTAAGATGTATCTCTGAGCTGCGATACTGTCTCTAATTATCTACAACCCTTCGGTTTACTAAGCTACATGCATCAGGTCAATTACTTACGGGTTATCAGATTCAGGGACCGTTAATAACACATTTGAAAATTATATTTGACAAAATCCCAATACTACGAGAGCTAGCATCATAAGTCTAAGCATCCCCAGCATTCTAAAAATTGTACTGAAGCATAAAAAAATTAATACACAATCCTACAGAAATAATCCCGCGCTCGCATCGCTACTGTATAATCAGTTACTCTAAGTCTCTTCCGCCTGAGTTTCAGCGGGTCTTATGTTGATTCGGCTGTCCAGACTTCTTCCTCAACTGGGAATTTCAATGGCCCTTTAATCCGAGTGTCGTGAGTCCAGCCTTTCTGCGCTGTCCTTATTGTCATTTCGGTAATCAAAGGATCCTGATACGGGCCTTCCCAATCTGGCTGCAATTTTTTCGTCTATGTAAATGATTTTACTAAGACCCAATCTCCTCGCCGGATGGGATGAATGGTGAATTCGAGGGGCGGAGTCTGTGCCAATAAACTCTGTTTCCTGAGGAGAGACAAAGAGGTGGACAAGCCCAGTATACACTTCTTTAGAACCAGTCTTTGGTTTTGGGAATTGTCAATTCAAAAATTCGTTCCCAGATAAGGTAATCCAAATATGATTTCATAGAGGATAGTCCCAAATCTTTCCTTGGGGCTGTTCGTACTCGCAAGAGAGCCACAGGTAAACATTTGCTCCAATGGAGTCTGGTTTCTATTATCAATTTAGAGAGCTGTCGTTTGAGTGTTTGATTCATTCTCTCAAACATTCCTGATGTTGGTGGGTACCATGGAGCATGGAACTCCCAGGAGATTCCCAACCCTTTCATTATTTCCTGTAACACTTTAGAGGTAAAATGTGTTCCTTGGTCGAAATCTACACGGTTCACCAGCCCATATCGGGGAATTATGTTCTCTAATATTGTTTTACACACCACATTCGCTGTGGCGGTAGCTACGGGGCATGCCTCAATCCACCAAATAGATGATCTATGATGACCAGCATATATTGTAGTCTCCCTAATCTAGGTAGTTCAGTATAATCTAATTGTATACTCTGGAGGGTCTCAATCCCGGGTCTCTTCCTCCCGGAGTCTGTTTTCTCAAGACTTTCTTATTTACCTTTGTGCATATTATACATGCCTCATATTTGTTTAGCAATTCTATATATTCCTTTACATCCATATTTCCTCAGAACTAAAACATAGGTTGCTTGTACTCCTCAATGGCTGCGTTGATGTAGGACAGCCATAATTTCTCGCATCATCATTTTGTTTAACATTTTCTTTCCATAAGGCAGCATCCATTACCCGTCTGCTGTTTTTTGCAGCCCCAAAATCTTTCAATTCTTTTTCTTCTATTTCAGTAAATATAGGGGCTTCCGGGGATCAGGGACAGTAGGTATTAGGGAATGAATCAGCACTCCTTCTGGGTCCAGGCCTGCTTCCTTAGCTACTTCATCAGCTAATCTATTCCCCCTAACTTCTGGTTCATTTCCTTTTTGATGACCATTTCCACGCACTACCGCTATTTCTCGGGGGAATAATAGGGACTCCAAGACCCGTTTAATCAACTCCTCATGTGCTAGTTCCTTTCCCCAGCTGTTGTTCACTCCTCTTTCCTGCCATAGCTTTCCAAAAGTGTGCACAACACCAAATGCATATTTAGAGACACTGTATGCTGCTCCCTCTTTATTTTCTAACGCCCTAATGGCTCTTTCCAATGCATAGAGTCCGCAGGTCTGAGCTAACCACTCATTTGGCAACCATCCTGCCCCTACCACACGGCATTTCGTCCCGTCTACGACTGCGTACTCATTATGTCTTTTCCCTGCAGTCACCCGGGATGATCCATCTATAAATTGTCAGGCTCCTGCATGAAGCGGAACATCTCTCTGGTCCATGCAGAACTTAGTTTGGTATTCTATCATGTCAAGGCAGTTGTGCTCTGGATTCTGAGGAGATTCTCCTTCCCCTTTCCAAAGACAGGCAGCTAGATTTAAACAATTGTCCATGACCAACACTAGATCATCCTTTTCTATTAATATTGCCTCATATTTCAGAACCCGCGAGTCTGTCAACCATCGCCCAGCTTTTTGGTTTAGGATCATTCTCACTTGGTGTGGGGTGCTTACTATTAGGGCTCCCCCAAATGTAAGCTTCCTACTTTCCTCCACCAACAGTGCAGTGGCAGCCACGGCCTGCACACACCCAGGCCGCCGCCGGGATACTGGATTCAATAGCTTCGAAAGAGATGCTACTGGCTGTTTCATTCCTCCCCACCTCTGGGTTAATACCCCCAAATACTCCCCATTATGTACGGTAGCAAAGATTTATCTACCGAAGGTAAGGCGAACATGAGGGCATGGATCAAATCTATTTTGAATTCTTAAATAGTTCTTTTTCCTCTTCTTCACAACTCAGACACTTTGGTTCCTCCTCTAATAGTTTGAGGTATAACTTATTCATCTTTTGAGCGTAAGAATCAATCCACAATCTGCAATATACCGTTAAACCCAAAAAATTACGTAATTCCCGTTTAGTCCTGGGCAGCGGAATCCCCACTATTCCCTCTATCCTTTCCGGGCTGATCTTTCGCTTTCCCTCACTAACTAAATGTCCCAAGTATTTCACATCTCACTCCACATATTGTAGTTTGTTTTTAGATAATCGCAGTCCCTGCTGACCCAGGAAATTCAATATTTCGTTTTAGTGGCTTCTACTACACTTTCTCTTCTCATTCCTGTTACGAACAGATCGTCTACATACTGCAACAGGATAGCTCCCTTGGGGCTGCTAAATTTCTCCAATATTTGTTCTGACATCTGTCCAAATAAATTCGGGTTTGCGTCAACCCCTGTGGGACCACTGTGCACCAGTATTGCTATTTCCGTCCTGTCTTGGAACCTTCTCATTCAAAGGCAAAAAGAATCCTACTTGCCTCCGCCAAGGGACAAGCCCAAAAGGCATCCTTTAAATCTGCCACACTAAACCCTTTGTGATCATGAGGGATCTTACTTAATAACATATAGGGATTTGGCACCACTGGGTGCCTGACCGGTTCTATTCAATTCAATGTTCTCAAATCCTGCACTAATCGATAAGTTCCATCGGATTTTCGCACTGGTAGAATTAGGCAATTATAAGGAGACATACATGGCTCCAACAGTACATCTCTAGCCCCTCAATTACTGGCTGCAGTCTTCGAATATTTTCTATGGAAATGGGATATTGTCGCTCTTAAACAACGTCCCCTTTCCTTTTTAAACTTATTTCTGGGGACGGATCTGTATTTTTTCCAAGATTCCTTTTTCTAGCCCATATAATAGTATCTCTCTCTCTCCACACCTTCTAACAACATTGCCGTTAGTACAACTAATTCTTTTTTCCTGAATTCAAATCTCCAGTCCTAAGAGGAGAATTAAATCTCTCCCTAGTTAGTTACTTCCTATATCAGGGGTATACAATAGTTCTCCTGTGACTGTATCGTTCGGACCTTCTATCATTATAGGTTCAAATACTGCAACAGTAAATCCTTCCCCTTTTACCCGGGAAACGGTCGTTGAATGTGTTGACATTCCTATTTTCTTTGATTTAAAATTCAGTTACGACCGTGCTACCCTCATATCTACTAGGAAGACGACCTCCACCCCACGGGGTCCCACCTTCAAGTTTATCAAGAGTTCCTGGTGGCTCCCCGAGAGCAGGAACCCCTGACACCCCTATTCTTAATCAAAATTCGTAAGCGGAATTGTGCTTTCTTCCCTTTGTAGATCAGGACACTCCCGCTTAAAATGCACGATCTTTCCGCAATAATAGCATCCTGCCTGTGGAGACTTCCATCTCTGCCCCTGTCACCCGAACCCTCTATCAAATACTCCCCCTTGGACTCTCCCTCTCCCCTTTCCTCTCTGTCCTACATGCTGCCACCCAACGTTCCGGTTGCTCACTATTGGTTCCATTCTTTTCTTTACTCCCTCATCAATCGTAGCTACCATCATTTTTGCCTTCTGTTTTTGTCTCTCATCCTCTCTGTTTGCAAATACTTTCTGTGCCTTGTCTTAACAATTCGTCTAATGGTGTTTTGCTCCTCCCTTCTATCTTTAGTATATTTCTCTGTATGTCTGGCAATGCCTTTGTCACAAAATGTACTTTCAAAAGACCCTGTAGCACTGGGTCCTCAGGGTTCATTCCAGAATACTTCCGCATTGAGTCTCTTAATCTTTGCAAGAAAGCTGAGGGAGTCTCATTTTTCTCCTTTCTAACTTCAAAGGCTTTAGTCAAATTCTGCGTCTTCGGAACTGCCGCTCTTATTCCTTTTAAAATCAGGTCTTTCAATTCTCTCGTTTCTTCCCTATGCTCCGGGTTTGATTTTCCCACTGGGTGTCTCTGAGGGGAAACTCCATCTCTCCCTGTCCAATATCCCCATCCCAATGGGAAGTTCCCTGCCCCATATTTTAATGGCTGCTCCTGGTATAAGTCCCCTTTCTTCCCCAGTGAATAGTATAGTCAAAATAGACATTAACTCAGTTCACGTATACAGACTGGACCCAAAGAATTTATCAATTTGTTCAGACATCCCTACCGGATACTCAACCAGGACCTTTATCTCCTTTTTAAATGTTCTGAATTCCCCACTGGTGAGGGGGCACTTACAAACCCAATCTCTTTGTCACCTATTGGTACCTCCCAAAGGGGATAAGTCTTTACATTCTTCCCCTTTTTTGTTTTTGTTTTTTTTCCCCTGAGTCTTTGGTTTAGATGCTCCAGAGGCCTCCTCTGCATCTACTTTATCTTCCCTTTCTTTTGTTGAGGATTGAGGGTCGGGAGCAACACCATCCCTGTCCACCGTCCCTTCGTCCTCCTCTTGTGGGTCATCTGTTACTTGTCCCTGTCTGTCTGTCTCTCTTCCACCGCCTCCCCCCCCCCCCCACCCAACCACCATTTTCACCTAATCTGATTTTATGGTACGGGGCGGGGAGGGGGGAGGAGTGGAAGCAGGCAAAAGGATCCCAGGGACTCGGTGGGGAAGAGATCGAGTCCTTTGTCTTTACTACCATCATTCCCAAACTGCCCTTCCAACAGGACGCATAGTCCACCTCTTCTTGACGAACAGTTTGTTTTTTTTTATTCACATACAAATCTAAACACTGACATACCCAATCCTCCACCGAATCATATTTTGGCCCGAAGACAGCTGGATAAAGGATTGGTTCTTTGGTCCATAGTAAACAACAATATTTAATCATTTCCTCTTTATTTTGTTCCCTTGTACAAGTATTACTTGTCCATTCCCTCAACATCGTCCCTCACGGACTTTCAGGAGGAACGTTACCAGGAAATTTTTATTCCTTTACTCCGTGACAGTTCGACTTACTCTGCCTATCGCCCATTTCTCGCAGCCCTCACCAGTCCCTCAGCAATTTAATACCCTTTTTCCGGCCACCAAATTAGTACTTAAAAGTCAGTTTTCTGACGTTGGTCTGTGCACAGAGTTGCCTGTCCCCTTTATTTCCATGATTTTTTATCGACCTCTTTTCACTGCCTGATTGAGATGTCTCTCTTGTGGGATTCATAACAGGCGCCCAAGGGAGCAGACAAAACCTGGACAAGAAACTCTTCCTCAATTGTGAATGGGAGGCATCTTCCTAATGTCCAGGTCCAGCCACTTCCCCCGGCGATGGAAGAATATCCCGGACAATCCCCCAGTTGTGAGAAACTAAGCCGACTCACTTCAATAATTTCAGTGCAAGAGAAGATCTAAAGCAATTAGTATGTTATTATACACTTTCAAGCGTGGTGCCTGAAATAGACATGCAGAGTTTAGCAAGTACACAGGATTCACTACTCCAAACCCAGTGCCCATTACTATTGTTTCTCTCTTGCCTTATGCGGCCTTGTGCATAACAAAGTACAGGTTTTACTTGTCCTTTGAACCACATCCTGGCTGTGGTCAACTGTTAGGTATATCCTCCTTCACTGCGTTCTATTTCGAACACTTGTGACATTTCCTCCCTTTCCCCAACCATATTGAAACTTATCACATTTTAATTGGGGTTTGTTTTATGTTTCTGCAGAAATGGGAAACAAATCCTTGTACAAGCATATCTGGCTTAACCTACATCCTCACAGCACCTTATCTATTTGTCTGTACCATCTACCATTGTTTGCAGGCACCTTTCATTCTTGTATGCACATTTTAGCTAATATGAAAATAATTATATATTCCTTCACATAGGTTTCATTCTTGTTGACTCAGCTCTTGGCTGAGACAGTTGTACACTGGTGTGAGTTCATTTACCTTGCATAAGTAACGATGATTGCAGAAGTAACACTACTTCAACTGTAACCCACAGTTGGTAGTGTAGTGAACAAAGACGAACAAAGAATACAGAAATTGTGCAGCCAAGGAACAAGCCCTTTGGACGGCCAAGCCTGAGCCGGTCCAAATCAACTATCAAACATGTCGCCCAATTTCTAAGCATCCGTATCCCTCTGCTCCTCACTTACTCATACATCTGTCCAGGAGCATCTGAAATGAATCTACCATGCCTGCCTCTACTACCTCTGCTGGCAATGCATTCCAGCACCTACTACCCTCTATGTAAAATATTTTCCATGTCTATCTCTCTCAAACGTTTCCCCTCTCTCATAGAACGCCTAACCTCTCAATATTGAATCCCTCATCTTGGGAAAAAGCTTACCTCTATCCACCCTGCCTGTACCATTCATGATTTTGCAGACCTCAATCAGGTCCCCTCAATCTAGTTTTTTCCTGATGGAAGCAGAAGTAACCTACTCATCCTCTCTTCAGAGCTTGCAACGTCCATACCAGGCAACATCTGCGTAACACTTCTCCGCATTCTCTCCTAAACATGCACATCATTTTTGCAATTTGGTGTCCAGAACCGTACAGAGTATTCTTAACGCGGCCGAAACAATCTCTTGTACAATTTTAGCAGGACTTGCCTGTTCTTATACTCCAGTGAAGGTAAGCATGCCATATGCCTTCTTGACCACTCTATCCACCTGTGCAGTCACCCTCAGGGTACAAAGGACCTGAACTCCCACATCGCTCTTCTCCTCAAGTTTACACAAGGCTCTTCTGTTTACTGTATACTTGGGTCTGGAATTAGACTTCCCAAAATCATCACCTCACATTTGCTTGGATGGAACTCCATTTGCCACTTCTCCGCTCAACTCTTCTGTCAATCTATATTCCCCTTCATTCCTTGACAGTCTCCTATGTTTTCTGGCAACTCCACCAATCTTTGTGTCATCTGCAAATGTAGTGGTGAGATAGGGGGCGAAAGTATAAATCTTTGCCCATAAAAATACTTCACCAATCAATGAATTTACGACTGATTCCTCTCCAAGTCATGCTAGCAACCCTTGTAGATTGGAACATGGCAGATGCTCATCCCATGCAGCGAGGAACCATGTTTAGATGCTTGTACCCAGTGAAGTACCACTGTTTCCTGATATAGATCAATAATTCAAACTTTTTTTTAGGAGTCTTGATTTAGAAGTTTACTGAAGATACATAGTCGTGTAGTTGACTATGATGAATAATGTCAGGGACCGCAGGGATATAGCCATCAGGTGGAAAGGGAAAATGGCGAATGGAATTGAATCCAGACAAATGAGTGGTAGTGAATTTGGGGAGTTGGACCAATAACAGTGAGGATTCTGAGTGGTGTGGAGGAGCAAGGAGATCTTGGAGTGGATATTCACAGATCCCTGAAGATTGTTGGACTGGGAGATCAGTTGTTCAAGAGCTTTTTGGATATTTTCTATTGTTGACCACAGACTATGGATGATATTCGATCTTTACCAGCCGCCATTTTAGGAAATAACTAAAGGAATGAGCACAAGTCTGGTCCATGCAATAATCACACTTTAAAAATTTGAAAGATGAAAGATAGAGGGCTGAAGTATAAACCTTTGCCTATAAACCACTTCACCACTCAATGAATTTACCACTGATTCTTCTCCAAGTCATGCTAGTATGTGCCTTGGAGGTTAATTTGCAAATATTGAAGTTTCAGTGCATCTTCAAACTTGTCGTTATAGTCGGTACAGTTTTTGAGCTTTGAAGCTTCTATCAACGGAGCCTGGATGCCTTACTACAGTGAATCTTCTATGTGGTGCACTCTGCTGCAATTGTGCCTTAGCAGTTAAGGGAATAAATATTCAGGTGTTGAACAACATACAGTTAAGTGACCGCATTGTCGTGGAGGATGCCCAGTTCCTTCAGTGGCATTGAAGCTGCACGCACCGAGGCAAATGGAGAGTTTTGTTAAACATCTAATTTGTACGTTGCAGACGACGTATGCTTCACGGAGACGAGAGTTGAGTTAATAATCAAACAAAGTCGACCGATGGACATGTTTTTGTCGTCAACTTCTTTATATGGGCGGTCAGGTTCCATTTCTCCTAAATATTAGCACCCAGGACGATTAGACGGAGGAATTCAGTTACTTTGAAACCATTGAATGCCAATCGAATATGATTAGATTCTCATTTATGAGAGTTATCTTCTCTGTATTTGGTCCTTCTATGGATCAATCCGATTCTAATCGCTTTCTGATTTCACGTTCCAATTCCCGTCTGCGCCTGAAATTTAACCCGGTTCCTCGCCGAAATTTCTCCACCTGTCTTAATAATATGCAAGGACGCTGAAAGGGACTGCGGAAACTTACAAACATGTTGCTAACTCTGTATACAGTAGAACTTCATGGATTGGTTGGGTGGGCTGGGATTATTCTCCTTGAAACAAAGGAGTTGGAGAGGAACTTTATAATCACATAATAACATTTATAAACGTTCAATATTCGTGGGATCTTGACAGGGTAGATACGAACAGATGGCTTGCCCTATGCTCTGAGGAGAGCACCAGAGGACATAATCTCAGAATTAGATATTGACTATCACCTGACGAAGGAGCATCGCTCCGAATGCTAGTGTGCTTCCAATTAAACCTGTTGGACCATGGCCTGATGTTGCGTGATTTTAAACTTTGTACATCCCAGTCCAACACCGGCATCTCCAAATAAGATCAACCATGAGTTCGTTGAATCGTTGAGCAGCCTCCTTGGGCTGAATAGCATACTTCCACTTGGTTTAACAGTTGCGTCTAACACCTTATTTTATTCATAAGTTCAGAACTGTGAGGGGATGGGATGAAGTGACAGAAAAAATCAGACAGATCAGGAACAAGGCTCATAAACTCAGGAAGAAGAAATGTGCTGTGACCTGGGGGCAACAAATGGCACTGGGCCCAGCACAAGTGGCTGTGTACAGAAGCTGTGATTGCTGAAGGAAGTTGCTAGATATTATACAGTTGGCAAGTCAGTGATCACGCTGGATGATGGATCGTTGTATGATTCACACACAGCAGAAACTTGTGAAAGAATGAAATGTTTGGTTCACAGGAGACATTTTCTGCGGTTCCAATTCCGATTGACTGTTTGAAATACTGATCAGATTTTTGTGTGAAGTGTTATGTTAAAATACTCATAAACAACCCCACTGGATAGGCTTGTGCTCCTGATCTCTTGTTTTCTGTTTTTCTTTCTTTCGATGTAATTTCATAGAAAGAAAGATGGAATGGAGGGCGGAAAGAAAAATGCGTTCCTTCTCATTACAACAATTTCATCTACAATTGAATAGAATGACTGCTATCACTCTTCAGTTCGACTTTACTGTGGTGTCGATTATTCGTGAATCTCACGTGCAGTGAAAGGCAAGAACAAGATTTTTGATCCAGTGTATACCAGAGTGTGAGGTGTAAAGAAAAACTGCTCGAGCGGTGCGTAAAGTTAGAAGCCAGAGTGTGACTCGAACCCGTGAATGTGGAGCACAGCGGTATAATAACCCACCACCGTAATCTCTTGGTCTGCTCTGCACATTTTGTAGAGGGGTGATATGTGACCTCATCAGGTTACATGTGATGACAGTCATGGATGAGAAAGTTCCAGAGTGAATCGAATCCACACCATTGTGTTTCTGCTTTCACTAGAATTATAATAACAACAAAATCTCACAATGTTCATTGTAATAATCAGAAGTGAATTAAATATATCTCATTGGAACGATTAATATTGTATTCAAATTTTCTCTGACATTATTTCAGCTTAAGGAAAATACTGCTGAGAAAAACAGAGGGTTAAAGTGCAAAAGAAAACCCACCAGTTTTGTTGTGCATTGCTTTGGCAGATTTCACTGAGTATTAAATGAACCAAACGTCATGGTGTTTGTTCTCACATCCTTAATGCATGTGATGAAAGCAGGAAGTTGATCTGCACGCAACTGGTCACTTTCTATTCATTCTGTAATATTTTCTGCTATCAATAAATAAAATTACATTAAGTTCCTTTACAATGCTTTAGGTGGAATATTATGTCAAATCTTTCAAAATGCAGAGTTTTGGAACTGAATCTTATTCAGCTGCACACCTTAAAGAGATTTATTTACATTTAACGTCAACCAACTTAGACATTGTTTCCCCGCAATTTCCAACCGACTACACCCCACCCCTACACATTTACCTAGCTACACGCTGTCTCTCTCTCCTTCTGAAATTTATTCCTTGCATCTCACCAAATGTGCCTTTCCAAATATTTTGAAAAACAGACCCTCGGAGTGACAGCGATTCTGCTCTCATAATTTCTTTGTCCTTCAAAGGTTTCATCAAGAATGCCTGACATCTAGATGTTTACGTACTTCAAAGAGGGAATTTTCCACATATTTACTCTGTCCAAACATTTCATAACCTGAAAAATCCCATTAAGTCTTCCTTGGTTCAGGGATAACTGTTCTCAATTTTCCAAGAAGACAAGTGAATAAAATCTCATCCTCAGTACACCCCCATCAGCATCTTCTCTAATGGCTTTACACCCCAGTAAACACTGCCATTATCAATTCATGGAATCACAGAATCCTAGAGTGCAGAAAGAGCATTTCAGTCAATCAAGCCAATGTCGACTCTCTGAAGAGCAACTCACCCATACCGAGCTCTCCTCCCTATTCCCTTATATTTCATCAGAAGAAGGGGAACCCTTCCCCCGTGGTGATGTCAAATAAAACTGTTGTAGTATAACCTGACGTCCTGTGACTTCTGACCTTGTACCCCCGTTACCCGTGGCTAATTCATTAAACTTACTTAATTCACTCCCTGGACACGAGAGAGCAATTTAACTTGGCCAATCAACATAACCCTCAGACGGAACAGCAGTGCGAATTACTGAGCCAATTTTCCTTTATCGTGAGCAAAACCTGTCTCATTTTTAATGGCTTTATGCCCTGGTAACTCTGCCTCGTCAAAGCAAATCAACCCAAATTCAATGTATTGAAACGCTACTCTGTGCTTTACGATCTGATTCGTGCTGCGGGAAATGTTTCTGCACTCATATTTGAATGTTTTTACTCTGTTTCCTCCTCACCATCCTGCTTCCAATGAACACTTCAATCTGGAACAAGTCTGTCAAATGCTTTTCTTTCCAACACAGTAACAATGTGCAGTTTGCAGAAGTCACGTGTTTCGACTTTCAAGTTGATTGAATTGTTTGGAGGTCCCGATGGTGTGATTGGTGCACATTCACTCAGCAACAGTGACCGCAGCACAGATAGAATAGCATGAATGTAAAAGAGAGTGATAGATTGTGCATTGTCTCAGAGAAATGGGAGGATGGACGAAAAAGAGGTTTAATGATCCTGGGAAGGAGAGGAATCACCAACAGCGGGTATATTTGAATCCTGATATATGAATCGCAGAGATGTGAGAAAGCGAAATTTGAAGGTAAAACGATTAATTTCTTACGATGTGCCACAAAAAGGACAACGGAGAGAACACTTCGAGTCGTGATATGGTTTCGAACCGAGGTTGCTGTGGTCACAATGCAAAATACAGATGACCACGATCACAGGAACAACAGAACAGGATGCTTGCAAGCAGCATTAAGTATACTAGCAGAGGAAATGTTCGGAAGAACAGCAAATGTACAATATCAGTACTCAGCGAACAGTGACAGACATGTGGGAACTGAGAATGAGCTGAATCTTTCAGTTCGATGTCCTCAGAGGCTGTGGAGCTCCTTGAATGAGAAGGTTGAAAACTGAGATTGATAGACTTCGACAAAAACAACAAAGACTTGGGGTACAGTACAGGATATTGTTGAAATGTATGCTTCACTAGCATTTTAGCTTAACATTGGCGACTTCACCAGCTTCCTCAAGGCAGTAACCAGTTTCCAGTTTCCAGCCTCGGAGTCAGAGAAACTGCGTCACAGCCGCCCAGGTCCAACCGGAAATGGGGAAGGGAATGAGTGTGCGGAGTTACTCTTTGTCTCCAGTGATGCAATAGGTGACAGTGCAGTCCTTTAATGATGGAATGGAGGCGCAAGAAATTCTTAGGTTGACTATACTCATGATCAAGGGAATAGTTGTCCCCGTTTATACTCTCATAGCGATCTACAGTGCATCTTGCTAAGATAGCTGAGTGGCACAACGGGAGCGTGTTGAGCCCTTAACCGCGCAGTGTTGCGTTTAAAAGATGATTTTGCTATTTGGATCTGTGATTCCGACACTGGCGATGGCATCTGTTTTTGCTTGCATCAGCTCAGCATCAGTTTCTTCCCACAGTAAAGACTTCAACCTGGAGAAGGTGATGTTGGGGTGATAGTTTAAACTAGTTGTCCTTGGGGACTTGGACGGCGAACTGGTAATGTTTAGGTTCGACGAATAAAACCTAGAATTCAAGCCTGACCTCAGGAACAGAGATCATGACTTTAATTTCCTGAAATCGCATTCATTCATGTCCCATATGCAAGGGATTCTACCATCTTTACCCAGCCCTGCGTACTAGAGACTCCAGGACCAGAAAAAACATTATCTGATCCTTAATTCAAGAATCCCCACAGTCGGCCGTTCCAGTCCGCACGGTCCCTCTGAAGGGCATCCCACCAGACCCCACGACATTCCCTATCCCATAAGCCTGAATTTCCCATTGTTGATCTCTTTAACTAGCATATCTTTGGTCAAAGGGAGGAATAAAAACGCAAAAATACAGACAATGTGCAGACTGCCCTCAGACAGAGACCTGAGGCTGGGACCGCACTCGGGTGTGTGATGCAGACAGTCAGCAACGAACAAGGGGTGAAGAATAAATGTTGTCCTGATCAGTGATACTCACACCCAGTGTGTGAATGAGAAAGAATGAAAACGCATTCACAACATGGAAATAGGATTTGTTTCTGAGTGGACGCAATTCGAAAGGATCGCTCACTCTGGGTAGAAAAAAAATGACGCCAATACCACCGAGAAAGCAGGACAATGTGGGAACTGCTAGAAGGTATTCACTTAACCACAGAAATGGAACCTCATTTAATCAGCAACACTGGGGAGAGGCCGTTCACCAGTCCCGTGTGTGGGAAGGGATCACTGAACAAAACAACCTGCGGAGACTCCAGCAGGATTACTAATCCCATCAGGAGTTGGATTATGCTGTCAATGCGGCTGTCAGTCCCAAACAACTGTCTATTCCACCGCGTCAGTCAGAGAGACACAAAGCATGAAAACAGGCTGGTCAGACCAACCAATCCATGCTGAACATACTGACAAACTAATCTAGACCTATCTGCCTCCTCCTGTGCCCGCTGATTGGTTATATTGCCTTTGTAGTTTTATTGCTGTATTGTTAATCCAAATCCCAGGTAATATTTTGGGGACAAAGGGTTCAGATCCTGGCAGGACAGATGGCGGAGTTTGAAGACTCTCTTGATGACGTGAATCAGTTGGTGTGAAAACTCCCATCTGATTCACTCATGCCAGTTTGGGAAGCAAACTGCCATAGTCATCTGTTCCATCCCACATGAAATTCCAGATACGTAATATCATGGTTGACTCCTAACTGTCCTCTGGGACATAACTGATGCACTAGGCGTGAAAGAAAATATTTTTTAAAAAAAATCCCACTTTCCCATTCATGGATGGATCCAACTTTCGTTAAAATGTTGCAAATGCATTCTCATTCATCACATCCTTAGCAAGTTAATTGCACACGTAAAACACCCTCTCTGAAAGAAATGCCTCACGTTTCTTTTTTTATAATGTCTCTCCTTTTCTCATAAACATATGCCCTCTCGCCTTGACATCCCCCTTCTGGGAAAAGGCAGCTATCGTTAACTTTAACTTACCTCTCAATAATTCATAAACTTCGCCGCTCAAACCCCTACCCTAGAGTGAAGACAGTCTCAACTAGGAAAAAGTGAAAACTGCATGTGAGAGATCAGAGTCGAGAGTGTGCTGTGGTAGAAAAACACTGCAGGTCAGGCAGCATTTGAGGAGAAGGAGAATCGACGTTTCGGGCAAGAGCCTGATGAATGACACTTGCGCGAAAAGTTGATTCTCCTGCGCCTCGCATGCTGCCTTACCTGTTGTGGTTTTCCAGCACCTCAATATCTAATCTGAAAATAGTCAGCCTATCCAGCCTTTCATTTTAACTCAAACCTTCCACAGACAACTTGCATGTCTACCTTCTTTGAACCTACTCCAGCTGAATAATATCATTCATACAACTGGACGACCAGAATTGGACATACTATTCCAGAAGACGCCTCATCAATGTCCTGCAAAACTTCAGCATAACGTCCCAACTCCTGTGCACAAAGAACTGAGCAATTAAGAGAAGTGTGTCAAATGGCTTTTAACCATCCTGTCTGTGTGCGATGCAAACTACAAGGAATTATGTACCTGTACCCCTAGCCTTCGTGTTCTTCAAACTACGCAAAGCCCTACTATTTTTAGTGTACCAAACTGCAATACCTTCCATTTATCCAGATTGAACTCCATGTTACATTTTTCAGTCCATCGACTCATTGGATTAAGATCCTTTTGAATCTTAGATAATCTTCCTTATTTGTACAATTATGATGTTGCCTGCAAACCCACGAAGCATGCCTGCTGTGAGTTCGACTGTTTTATCATATAGATCAATGACTCATATTTACTTGTTTGGCCGTCATTTAGCAGTGTGCAGATCATGCAACAGTTAGTCATGCAATTAACCATGAGCAAGAAAGCCGCAGACTGCAGGGAGATATCAAACAATTGGAAAGAAAAATGGTGAAAGTCATTCATTCCAGGAAAGTGGGTGATCGTGAAGCAGAATCAAACTTAAACCAGCCGCCCATGCTCCAGTTGTGGCACTCAGCTGTCTCAGCAAGATGCACTGTAGATTGCTATGTCATCATTAACGGGAACAACTTTTCCCTTCTGCTACCGCACCCCCCCCCCCACCCACCCGCCCCCCCCCCCCCACCCCGTGACCAGGAGCACTCCCAAGCTCGGGATTTCTTGTGCCTCTAAACCGTCATAGAAACACCGTGCATTCACCGGTTGTATCAACAGAGCCATCGAGTATCTTTGCGACCTCATTCCCATCCGGATTTCCAGTTGGATTTTCGTGAATCCGCCATTCAGTTCCTCTGATTCTGGGGTTGGGAATTCGGACTCTGTGACACCAGTGGTTACTGCCTTGTGTGGGGAAACTGGTGAAGGAGCCGATGTTCAAGCATACAATTCAACAAAACCTGCAATGTCCCCGGAGTCTTTGATGTTTTGGACAGGTCTATTTACCTCAGCCTTCAGCATATTAATGATGGAATCACTACAGCCTCTGGGGGTACCGAAGTTAAACGGTCATCCCAATCTGAGTTCTCACATATCTGCCACTGTTCGGTAAGCACTGATACAGTGCATTTGGTACTCTGCCTAACATTCCTTATGCTACTGTAGTGGCACCCTTGGAGTGCTTGCGTGTGGGGTGTCGTGATCGTATAATGGTTAGTGCTCTGCGTTGTGGCCGCAGCAACCTCTGTTCGAATCTGTGTCACAGCAGTAATTGCTCGATTTGCTCCAGCTCTTGTGAAACACAAAGGAGTCAATTGTTTATCATTGTAATTTTCTCCAAAGTGATGACTTTTTTCCTTCAAATTCTTCTCGCTCACATCTGTTTCATGTGTCAGAATTCAAATCCACCCGTTCTCAGAGATTTCTCTCCCTCCTACGATCACTAACTGAACTTTCCGTCTCACACCCCCGTTTCATTAATTTAGTGACGATGGTGTGCAAGCATAAAAATCACACAAGACCAGGTTAGAGTCTAACAGGTTTAACTGTGCACAAGCCTTCCGAGCGCTACTCTTTCATCATGTGGTTGTGGAGTCATTTCCTATTTCATTAAGGCACTGCAGAATCGAACACAGACTATCACATTGATACCATTCAGTCTGTGCTGCTGCGGTCACTGTTGCTGGGTGAACGTGCCCCAAGCCCACGATCGGGACATGAAGACCAGTTGATCCATTTAGTTACCACTTTTGTGAGATCAATGCTCATGGAGCAGCTTTTACTGACATGGACCAGAGATTATTTGTGATGCCAAAACATAAGATTATGGGACAAACAATGAAAATGTGATTTAGGTCGTTAAGCAGTTGTGTTGAACAAGTGTGGTCACAACAGACTGAAGGGTCTCCTTCAATGTCGTCGTCCTCCACAGTATCGTGGTTAGTGTCTGCGCCTGTCACGGGGCTCAATTTTCCTCTGGGGGCATCGTAAATGTTTGAAAACTGTCGCTCTGTTCCCAAGTGAAGGTTATGAATGCCTGTCCTTCCATTCTCGATGAGATATGTCACAGGAAGGACAGTGCTGTCAGCATCAGCTGGGAAAGGACTGCAGCTCCTGGGGAGAGCGAGTGTCAGTGAAAGTGCTAACACGTGAGTTGTGCAAACTGCACATTGTGTTTGTGAAGGAATGTAAACCATTATATAGAGTTGTTCCTGACTGATATGTTTATTTAAAGCAGAAATCTGAGGAAGAAAACAAAGTAATCCCACTAAGATCTGAGTTCAGAAGCATTTCCAGCAGCACTAATGAGGTTGTACAGTGGAGAACCGCGTTTGGATGCATTGAATTCGGGTTTATGGGCGCAGCTTGCTTTCACTCGGCTGAGTTACCAATGTGTAAAGCCATTGCACATGATACAGATAGTGCTCCATGTGATGGTACATTTGCTCAGTGGTTCGCACTACTGTTAAGTCTGTAGGTCAGGTGGATTGGCCAAGTTAAAGTGCGTTGATGTGTCCAGGGAGTGAATTCAGTAAGTTAAGTGAATTAGCCATGAGTAAAGCAATGATAAGTTCAGCAGTCACACGATGCCAGGTTTTATTCCAACAGGTTTAATTGAAATCACAAGCCAGAGGCCTGCGGGGATAAAGAGGGGGGGGGGGGGTGGGCCTGTTGAGATGCTCTTCAGAGTGTCCCGACAGACTCGACTGGCTGAATTGTACTTTCTGCATTGTAGGTAATCTGTGATTCTATCAGAGAGAGGACACTGTCAGCGTTTACCGTGCTGCTCAGACATTAGAGACGATGCTGAAGGCGTTTACTGGGGATGGAATTTTATTTATTTGTGTATTGAAAAATTTGAAACTGAACCAAGGAAAACCGAATGGAACTTTTCCAGAGTATTTGAGGTTTAGATAGAGTAAATAGTTGGTAAATTCGCTCTTCCAAGTTCACAAATTTCTGAACGTCAGGAAATGAAAGCCCTCAATGTCGGACAAAGGAATGTGGGAGCAGAATTTCTGTCACTCAGAGAATCCGTTTCCAAAACATTTTGAAAGGCACATTTAGAGATACAGAAGCAGTGAGTTTCACCAGGAGAAAGACAGCCTGTCGCCAGGTAAAAGTGTAGATGTGGGGCGTGGGGAGTGGAAGTGCGAGGAAACAATGTATAGTTTGAACGGCTTTGGATGTAAAGAAATATCCGAAACGTATGCAGCTGAGTAAGATTCCGCAAAAGAAAAACTCAGAGTCTTGAAAGATTTCTATTAATATTCCTCATGAAACATTATAAATGGAACTGAGCAGATTTTGTATATTGTCAGTGAATAGGAAGTGACCCGTCTCTTGGAGATCGATTTCCTGCTTTAATCCCATGCCTTAAAGATAGGAGGCCATTCGCCATGATGTTGGGTTCATTTGTTACCACTAAAATCTGCCAAAGTAACTGAAACTCAAAACTGGCATCTTGTTTTGTAGTTTAACCTTCTGTTTTTCTCATCAGTATTTTCTTTAAGCTGAAATACATTCGGGGCAAAATTGAATGCAACATTAAACATTCCAATGATATAAATCCAATTCATGTCTGATCATTGCAAAGAACAGAATGAGGTTGCAGCAAAAATAAATAAAATGAAACGAACAAAATTGCATTTCCGGCAATTTTATCCAGTTCAGGTTCAGCCATGTCGGAAAGACCATCGAGCTAAAACATCACCTTCACTTCTCTCTCCGTATATACTTCGTCACGTGAGAGAGAAACTGTCTGAAGAATTTATGCGTCAAGACTAAATGTGCGTGCGAATGTGAAGGGAATTTTATGTTTACTGGTTCATTCTGAGACAGTTCTGAAACGGAATGAATCAAGGACAGGTATTCCGTCCAAGGACGAGGTCTATTCCTTGGATTTTGCTGGTATTATTATTCTGTTGAAAGCAGAAACATAATGGTGTGGATTTGATTCCGCTCAGGGAAATTCTTATCTCCTGGGAGAACCATAAGTAATCTTGACGGGGTCACATGTGAGACCCTTTGCAATGGGCTGAAGTGACCACGGGTTTAAGGCAACGGGTTGCTCTTCCATTGTGCTTGTGTGGATTTGAATCCTACTCTGGCTGTTACTGCTATCAAACGCAGCTGTGATTTTCCTTTATGCCTCTCATCTTTAACATACTTTGGATGGAGAATCTTGCTCTTGCCCTTCATTTCACCGGAGATTTTTGACAAATCGTTACCTCATCAAAGTCGAAATAAAACAATTTGTTTCTGTTGTAAGTGAAATTGGGATAATGAAAAGGAGTGCAACGTTTCTTTCCTCTTTTCGTTCCATCTTGACTTTCTATGAATTTACATCGAATGAAAATGAAACAAATAAGGAGAGATCATGAGTAATAGTTTATCCAGTGGGATTGTGGATTTTAACAAAGTTCTGTTGAGTATTTCAACATCAATTGGAATTGGAAGCACAGAAAGCGTTTCCAATGAAACAAAACTTTCATAACCTTTTGCTGTGTGAATCATAACGTGATGCATCAGCCAGTGTGATCACCAAGTTGGCAACAATATAAGATCCACCAATTTTCTTTAGTAATCACAACTTCTGCACGTACCCATCTGAGGAATGCCCAGTGCCATTTGTTGTCTCCAAGCTATATCGCTTATGAGCCTAGTTCCTGATCTGTCTGATCAGTTTGTAAACCTTTTCTATCACTTCATCCCATCCCCTCAGAATTCTAAATTAATCAATAAAATGATGTGTTACACCAAATGATGTCGGATTGGAAGCCAGCCATTCAGCCCATCGAATCTTCTTCACCATTCAACGAACTCATGACTGATCTGATAATCCTCAACTTCATTCCCCTGCCTTACCTCGACAAAGCTTCATCGTCTTCATGGTTAAATATCTGTCTGGCACAGTTTGAAATGACACACCAACTCAGCATCAACAACAGTTTCGGTAAGGAGTTCCACCGATGCACTGGCCCCTGAGCAAAGAAATTACTCCACATTTCTGAATTAAATAGGCAATATCTAATTCTGAGTTCATGTTCTCTGGTCATCTCTTCATACTAGAGGGTAAACCACTTTCCTGTATCTACCCAGTCAAGATCCCATGAACATTGAATTTATATATATATGTGTATATATATAATATATATATATATATATAATGTGACCATAGAGCTCCACTCCGCCTCCTTTGTTTCACGGAAATAATCGCAGCCTAACCAATCATTCCACGAAGCTCCATTTTATACAGATTTGGCAAGTCGTTTGTAAATCTCTGCTGTCCCCTGCAGCGTCCAGACATATTATTAAGGCAGGTGGAAAAATGTATGTAAGGCAACTTTTGAAATTTCAAGTGCAGACGGGAATGGAAACTTGAAATCAGCTAGCGACTGAAAACCACACAAAGACCAAATACAGTAATGCTAACTCTGGTAAATGAGAATCTAATCATATCCCATTGACATTTAATGGCTTTGCTTTAACCTAGTTCCCATGTGTAATCGTCCACGGAGCTACTACTTAGGAAAAAAGGATTGAGGTTGTCTATAGAAACACTTTGACAACAAAAACATGTCTGTTGGTAGAGAGTTTTGATTATAAACTCAACTCGTGTCTCCGTGAATCCTACTCAGTTTGCAAGGCACAAATGAGACGTGGAATATAACTCTTCCTCTTGCCTCGATGGGTTTAACTTAAGGAACTGGGCACCGTCCACGTCAATGCAGTCACTTGATTGTACCCTCTTCAATACCTGAATGTTTATTCTCTTCACCGCTAAGTCACGATTGCAGCAGGGTTCACCAACTACACGATGCACTGGAGTAAGTCATCCATGCATTTTTGATAGAACCGTCAAAGCTCAACAGCTGTACTGACTATAACGACAAGGTTGAAATATGCAAAGCAACGCCACCGTTTGCAAGTTCCCCTTCAAGGACCATAGCACCCTTACGGGAAAGGAATCAGTGATAAACTCATTGAGTGATGAAGCAGTCTTGATGGGAAAAGTTGCATACTTCAGCCCTCCATCTTTTAATCTTAACATTTAAGAAATGTTGATTAATGCAGTAACCAGATTTGTGCTCAGTCCTGTAGCTATTTCCTAAGCTGGTGGTTGCTAAAGTTCTACTATCATTTATAGCCTGGGGTCAACAATAGAAAATATCCGAAAACCCTCTCAATCAACTGATTCCCCTCAAGGTGAAAGTGGTGCTGGAAAAGCACAGCAGATCCGGCAGCATCTGAGGGAAAATCAACGTTTCGGGCAAAAGCCCTTCATCAGGAATAAGACTGGGAGCCTATGCGGTGTAGAGATAAACGGGAGGGGGTGGGACTGGGAAGAAGGCAGCCGAGAGTGCAGTAGGTTGAAGGAGGTGGGGGTGAAGGTGATATGTCAGGAGGAAGTTGGAGTGGATTGGTGGGAATGAAAATACACAGGGTGGACAGGGTTAGGAAGATGGTACTGAGCTGGAAGGTTAGAACTTGGGTAAGATGGGGGAGTGGGAATGAGGAAACTGATGAAGTCCACATTGATGCCATGGGGTTGAAGTGTCCCGAGAATGAAGGCGAGGCGTTCTTCCTCATGGCGTTTGGTGCTGAGAGATTGGCGATGGAGGAGGCCCAGGAACTGCATGTCCTCGGGAGAATGGGAGAGGGAGTTGAAATGTTTGGCCATGGGGCAGTGGAGTTGATTCTTTCAGGTGTCCTGGAGATGTTCTCTGAACTGCTCTCTCTGAAGACATCCAATCTCCCCAATTTAGAGGTGACCGCATCGGGTGCAGCAGATACAAGAAATGACATGTGAGGAAGTGCAGGTGACACATGATGGATGTGGAAGGCTCCATTGGAGCCTTGGGCAGAGGTGAGGGGGAAGATGTGGGCGCAGGTTTTGCAATTCCTGCAGTGGAAGAGGAAGGTGCTGGGAGGGAATGGTGAGACATTGGAGGGCGTAGACATGAGTAGGTAGTCGCGCAGGGAAATGTCTTTGAGGAAAGCGGATAGATTTTGGGAGGGAAATATATCCCTGGTTGGGGGTCAATTTAGTGATGGTGAAAATGTCAGCGGATGTGATTTATGTGGAAGTTGGTGGAATGTAAGGCGAAGACCTTAATCTGTCCCTGTTCTGTTCTTGTTGTGTTTGGACGCGTGGAGTGCATGGATGGAGGTGCGGGACACGGAAGAAATGCGTTAGAGGGCATTTTCAACCACATGGGAGGGGAAGGCGTGGTCTTCAATGAAGGAGGCCATCTGGTGTGTTCTGTGGAACACGTCCACTGGGAGCAGATGTAGTTGATGTGGAGGAGTTGGGAACTCAGGATAGCATTTGTGCACGAGGTGGGGTGGGAGGAGGTGTAATCCAGATAGCTGTGGGAGTCAGTGGGTTTGTAAAAAATATCAGTAACACTGACCTCCAGGGATATTTTTCCCTCCCCATCCCATCCACTTTCCACAAAGACTTTTCCCTCCAGGACTACCGAGTCAAGTCCACCCCTCCAATGTCCAACCCTCCCCTCCCCACCTTCATCTGCCTCCACAACAATTGCAAAACCTGCGCCTCCACACACACACACTCACACACACACACCATCTCCGGCAAATGCCACAAGGAAGACTTTCACTCCACCAAAGTTTCACTTGCACTTATACCCATGTCATTAATTGCATCCATTGCTCCCAGTGCAGTCTCCGCTCTAGTGGGGCCACCGGACACCTTCTTGCAGAGCGCTTCAGAGAACACCTCCAGGACACTGGCAACAATCAAGCCCAACGCCCTGTGACCAAACACTTCAACACCCCCGCCCCCACGCCACTCTCCCGACGACATGCAGGTCCTTGTTCTCCTTCAACACCGCTTCCTCACCACCCTGGAGATGGAATGTCTCATCTTCTGCCTCAGGACACATCAACCGCATAACATCAATGTGGATTTCACCAGTTTCCTCATTTCCTCTCCGCACACCTTAACCTAGCTCCAACTTTTCAGATCAGCACTGTCCCCATGATCTGTCCCAACTGCTTATCTTTCTTCCCACCTATCCTCGCCACCATCTTCTCCAACCTAACACTCTTATCCCCACCTCCACCCACGCTGCACTCTCAGCCAAATTCCCCCAAGCCCCCCCCACTTAGCTCGCCAAGCTAGAGTCTCCCAGCCTTATTCCTGATGAAGGCCTTTTGCACAAAACATCATTTCTTTCTGCAACTCAAATGCTGCCTGACCTGCTGTGCTTCTTCAGCACCATTCTAATCTTCACTCTGATCTTCAGCATCTACAGTGGGCAGTTCCGTCCAACTGATTCCCCAGTCCATTGATCTTCAGCGATCATGAATGTCCACTCCAAGATGTCTTTGTCTCTCTACACCACACAGAATACTCACTGTTATGTTTCATCTCCTCAATTTCTTTAACACTCATTTGTCTGGATTCAGTTCAATTCGCTACTTTCCATTCCACCTGATTGACATATCACTGCAGTCTCTGATATTCTGCGTCATAGTCATCTACACGACCAATTGTTGCATCATCAGCAAACTTCTGAATCATGGTTCCTACAACTAAGTCTAAATCATTGGTCTCCATCAGAAAACAGTGGAACTCTACTGGAAACAGGCATCCAAACATAGTTCGTTGTTGGTTAGGTTAAACAGTTGTAATAACAGCAGAATCGAACTCCTGCTGTCATTTGTAAAATTGCTGCTGACTCTATCAGTTGGTCTCCTGAGGGATCAATTCTCACATGTGGGAGTGGTGAATTACCTGAGCGCATTGTGACTGAGCAAGTCAGTTTCCACCTCAGTGGTAATTGAGTTCCTTCCTGCACTCACCCCATGGCCTTGACATCTTGGCGCTACGGGTATCATTGTGTTTATTTGGTTTGATATTCAGCTGAGTCCACACAGACACGATTCCCATTTTCCCTGTTGTCCATGAATTTTTATTCTTCCTTATTTTCCCACGGAATGTTGTTATCATTGGTATGAAGAGCACTTGTTGTTCATTCCTAATTCATCTTGAACTGAGTCAGATGGCACTCATGGGTGAATCACGTTGTTGTGGGTCTGGATTCACATGTTCACAGGACTCGTTATGGTTGGCAGATTTCTCGTTCGAAGGGACATGAAAGAATGTGTGTTCAGTAAACTAAAGTTATTGTCTCTGTTCCTGAGATTGGGTCTATTTTCCAGATTTTATTCATCGAATTTAAATAACAGCAGCTGACACATTCCAGTCTCCAAAGATTACAATCCCAATATCTCGCCGCTGCACTGACAATTCCCTACTGCGTTTCTCCATTGAAAGAAAGACAGTGTAAATTCAGATTATCCCAGATGGAGAGAGAATAGGACGCGTTTCTCTATTGGAATGGAAGCAATGTACGCTGGATTGGAGTGTTTACTGGAGCAAGAGAATGATGTCGAGACGATGTGAGCAAAAGCAGTTCCTACTGCCAAGGTAAGAAAATACCGCTTTGTTAAGGAAAATCTCTGAGAATGCTTTCGATTCCTCGAACTCTCACTGAAGGCTCCAGCACGCTTCCTCCGAGCCAATCCTCACTGAAGGTTAATGCTGCTGCTGAATCTTAATAAGATAACACATTGAGACCAATATGCCCTTCCACCTCGCCTTTGACCAGAAGCACTCCCAGCCTCAGCATTTCGGACACTTGGATAAATTGACAAAGTCTTTTCCCTGAGGTCGGGGAGTCGAGAACTAGAGAGCATTGATTTAGTTTGAGAATGGAAATATGTAAAAAAAAGACTTAAGGGGCTACGTTTTCATACAGAAGGTGGTGTGTGTATGGATTGAGCTGCCAAAGGAAGTGGTGGAGGCTGGTACAATTTAACATTTAAGAGGCATTTGGATGGGGATACGAATAGGAAGGGTTTGGAGGGATATAGGCCGGGTGCTGGTAGGTGGGACTAGATTGGGTTGGGATATCTGGTGGCACGGACCGAAGAGTCTTCTTCCCTGCTGTATATCTCGATGACTCTATGACCGGGCCTTTACCAATCACGTCACTGAGGCACCAGAACACTTCACGTGCTCATTTCCACCGCCACTTCTGCTTAGGTATTGACAGCTGCGAAACAAAGTTTGTCTGATTCTGGTTCTAGGAAACTGTTGTTAACATATTGTTAAAAACACATTGTTATTGAAACATACATTGCACCAATATCCCAGACCATCCCATGAACCTGTTTTTCCATGGAAATCTATCAAAATCATTCGTCAACATGCAGTACTCGATGGAAGCACCACAGCGTCTGAGGATAGCGAATTCAAAATTCAGCAAATTGTGTATCCCACATATCTGCTATCACTCGCCTAATATTCCTGTTGTGTATCTGCTACTCTTCCTAATATATCCTCTGTCACTGTAAACATTGCTGTTTTTAAATGCATGTCTGCATGACTGAATGATAGTTTGAATGTTAACATATTCTGCACGGTTTAAAAATAAGGGGTAGGCCATTTAGATCAGAGTTGAGGAGAAACTTCTTCACCCAGAGAGTGGTGCGTTTGTGGAATGCTCTGCCCCAGGACGCTGTGGAAGCCAAGTGTCTGGGTGCTTTCAAGAAAGAGTTGCATTGAGCTCTTAAGGATAATGGAATCAAGGGTAATGGGGATAAGGCAGGAACAGGATACTGATTGAAGATGATCGGCCATGATCATAATGAATGGTGGTGCTGGCTCGAAGGGCAGAATGGCCTACTCCTGCACCGATTGCCTATTGTTCTCCACCGATTTCCCTTACAATCACTTTCACATTGATTATGCTGCTGTGGTCATTGTTTCTGGGTGACCATGCCCAAGTCTGACCATTGGGGCATTCAAATCTGTTGATCCATTTCGATACCGCGGCTGTGAGATCAATCCTCATGTCGCAGCTTCTACTGACATGGACCAGCGATTATTGAAACATCAGGCATAGGAAAAGGGAACAGAGCAGCATTGAGGAAAAAGAAATTTTATTCAAAAACACCAGTTTCTGTCGACTTCTGCATCATTTATTTCACTTATTCATTCGGCTCTAGCGAGACTATTATGTGTAGTTATGCAGGGGAGAGGTGCCAGGATATTGTCTGTGCTGAAGAAGAGAGATTGTGTAAACTGGAGTTGTTTTTCTTAGAGCAGAGGACTGAGGGATATGAATATATTACAGAAATACATGTTACACTTTGATGAAGACTTCGATCATGGGGACTATCGAGTTAAGGTCAGAGGCGAAAAGATTAGAATGAATGTGTGGAAAAACGTTTTCAAATAGTGGGTGGTTGAAATCTGGAACACAGTGTATGCAAGGAATGCAGAGGCAGAAATCCACATAACTTTCCGACTTATTCAAATGTGAATTTGTGATGCCAAGACATATAAAGCTGTGGGTCAAGTGATTTGAAAAGGAAGTGGACAGTTAAGTGATTGTTATTGAGCAATACAGATGATCCATTCCAAGTACTGGATATTAATACCTGTCCCACTATTTTCGATAGAAATGTCACAGGAAGAAATGTGCACTATGCAGGAAAATTGCTTTCTGTATACCATCGTCCAATCCTCCTTGACCCCCAGCACTTCCCCATCTGGCACCATTACACGAATCCCAGAAGGTGTCATGCTGATCGTTTACGATGTCTCTCCACACTGTGTAAGGTTCCAGTGATTTATCTGCCCATCACTCAATTTAGCAAACTGCATTTCCTGTTCACAATGTGATCTGATCGAGACTGGGGAGAGAAAAACAGAGCGGGTGACAAACGTGCGTACACCTACTCTGTCTGCAAGCAAAAAAGAAAGAACCTGAGCTTCCACGTTCCTGTCACTGCAACATCCCACTGTGTTCCCATGTCTCCATTTCAGTTTGTTGTGCTACAGAGCTCCCGCATAGAACAGTGCGAGTTGGAAGAGCGGCACGTCATTTCCTGATGAGAGACCGTGCAATCTTCCATACCCAACATCGAGTTCAATCATTTTAGACCCTGTCCACCTTCTTTCACGTTCCTGCCCAACCTACACATACCATTCTTTCCAAAGGAGGATCGTTTGGCTCAAAATCTCTCCACAGATGCTGATGTTTTTCAGATATTTCTGCTTTTGTTCGGATAATTTTGTTCTGTTCTGATCGCCAGCCTTCAGGAAACGTGTGTTTGCACCGGAGAGTGGTCAGAGGTGATTAACCAAGGTGGTGCCTGAGCTCGACCATTCCCCCTGCAAAACTAAGCGAAAGTGAGGGCTGCAGGTGCTGGAGCTCAGAGTCGAGAGTGTAGTGCTGGAAAAGCACATCACATCAGATAGCATCTGAGGAGCAGGAGAATCGATGCTTCAGGCACAAGCCACCGCCAAACCATTACCAACCGACGCCTGGAGGAGGAACGACTCATATTCCTTAGGACCCTGAAACCACACGGGATAATGTGTATTTTAACAACTTCCTCATTTCACCTCCACACATTATCCCAGTCCAATGCCTACAAATAAACACTGCTCTCTGGACCCAGCCGTCAATCCCTCCTCTGAACTATCACATTCTCCCTCACCTTCATCCACCTATCGCTTTCCCAGCTACCTGACAACCAACCCCATTCCCCTTCCTCAACCCCGACTGAAAAGTCTCATTCCTGATGAAGGGCTTATGCCCGGAACATCGACTCTCCTGCTCCTCGGATGCTTCCTGACATGCCGTGCTTTTAAAGTACTACACTCTTGCCACTGCAAAGATAGATGTCCTCGACTTGGGCTCTTTATCTGAGAACGGAGAAAACAAGAGATGAATTGATTAACGTGCACAGAAAAGGGATAGATACGTGTGACAGGAATAAACTTCTTATGGGAAGAGTTAATAACCAGGGACATAGATAAAACGCTGGAAAGAGGATGTTCAGAGAAGATTTAGGAAGAATGTTTATACCCTGACAGTGTTGTTTGTCTGGAACTCAATGCTTGAACGTGTGGAAAAGTTAAGAGTCAGCAAAACACTTCAGGAGTATTTAGCCGAATGCTTGAGCTAAAGCATGCACGGACAATGACCAGATCCGGGGAAGTGGGGCGACGATAAACAGTTGCTTGATGAAAAAATTGAATACTGGAGCTTTGGGAGCAGTAAAATGGAGCCTAGCGCAGCTCTGTGGCACAATGAAAGGCGTGTTGGACATCTACTGCATTAAGATCGCGTTTCAAAGTTTGTGGGTTTATGTACCACCAAAATCGGGGTTTAGTTCAGATTTCAGCGGACTCAATGATTGTTCTGCTGATTCATCAACAGTTCCCATTGTCTAGAGTTCTCGCCCCTGCTACTGACCAGAGAAGATTCCTCACCTTTTTGATAGTGAGGTCTGAGAGAATCATAATCATTTGAAACATGATCAGCCCCGAATCGGCTGCTCATTCACAAATCCCATTACAGAAGCCCACTGTCTCTAAACACATTTCCCTCCCACAGTTACACAGAAGTTTTCGGTTTATTCAGTGTCTTTTTCCCTTTGGGCAACAGGTTGATGTCGATGGGCTGGGGAAAGACATTGACATGTTTGGTCAGCCATAATGATATCAAATGGCGGGGTAGTGTTGGCAGGTTAAATACCTCTCAGTCTGTGCTTTTTCTGACAGAGAGTTTTAAACAATAACAGGATGTGGGCAATGTGAATCTACACCACGGAATACCAAGGGCCCCCACATTATCCCACTGCTCTCACAAGCTGGGATACACAGCTCCTGATGCAGCTTTAGATCAGACGTTGTTAGTCTCACTCTATACCATAAACCAGTTAGCCAGCGGACTGAGCTAACCGGCTTCCATTTAATGCAAAGCTAAAACAAACAGCTCAGTACATTACCAATTTATAGTAGTTCACGTCGAACCAGCTGCTACACTTTTCAACACCACTATCTCTTCTTACACTTAACATGGTCAGTTGCAGGTATTATGCAATTTATTTCCGATGAATGCTAAACGATTTGTGAGTGTGTCACTTTTGCCGCCCCATCCAGGATTCCCACAATCCCTGTCACTGTGAAATTCGCTCCTTTTGTGACTGCATGTGGCCTTTCAAATATGCTGGAATCATCTTCTAAAATGTTTTTTTTCTGTAAAATCATCTCTGATTTCAAAAAGTCAGAATAAAAAGAACCTGCTACCTCTTTGTCGTTCCTCGTTGGTTTTGAAGCTCTGACATCGAGTTATACACTCACCTGAACGAGCTAATTTCCCTCTTATTTACCCTTACCATCCTCAATTCCACTGGGAAACCTCCATTAGGGCACAACTCAGTCATTCCTGATTTGTGTCGTGTGATTATTCCTCTATTCCATGATCCCATTAAACCCCTTCTTTTCTTTACTCGTGGCTTCATCTCCCAGTAAATCTCATTTCCGTCGTCTCTAATGATTTTGTATCAAGGGAAATCTGACCATATCCTTCCTCACCATATTCCACACCCCAACCCCCATGTATTTCATCATGTCTTTATATCCCAGTAAATTGTGTCCTCTGAAATCATGCTAGGTCTAATTCAACTCATGAAAACCTACCACATGACTGGAACAGGAAAGGTGTGGGCTATTTCACTTAGAGCTGAATCGGTTGGCTGCAGCAACTTTGGGTCAAATCGCAGTCAAATAGGTGACTGTTGTTCTCATTTTTAATTAATGTTGATGACATACATAAGGGGGCGTGTTAATTCTGTGGTTATGATACGAGGGAAGTTTTGATTAACATAGACCATAAATTGTTCAAATCTCAGCCACACGAGATTAACAGAGAACGAGGTTATGCGAAATATACTGTCTTGGCAAATGCCAGTGTTATGAAGTTGTGAGTGTAACGTACTTTTAATGGTGCTGAAATGTCTGGCTAGCACAAGGAGTCCAGAACAAGGCAAAAACATAATATTTAGAACATAGAACATAGAACAGTACAGCACAGAACAGGCCCTTCAGCCCTCGATGTTGTGCCGAACATTGATCCTCATGTATGCACCATTGAAATATCTGTGACCATATGCATGTCCAGCAGTCTCTTAAATGTCCTCAATGACCTTGCTTCCGCAACTGCTACTGGCGTCGCATTCCATGCTCTCATCAATCTCTGTGGAAAGAACCTGCCTCTAACATCCCCTGTATACTTTCCCCCAACCAGCTTAAAACTATGACCCCTCGTGTTAGCCATTTCTGCCCTTGGAAATAGTCACTGGCTGTCGACTCTATCTATGACTCTGATTATCTTGTCTACCTCAATTACGTCACCTCTCCTCCATCTTTCCTCCAGTGAAAAAAGTCCGAGCTCAGTCAATATCTCTTCATAAGATAAGCCCTCCAGTCCAGGCAGCATCCTGGTAAACCTCCTCTGAACCCTCTCCAAAGCATCCACATCTTTCCTATAATAGGATGACCAGAACTGGACGCAGTATTCCAAGTGTGGTCTCATCAAAGTTTTAAAGAGCTGCAACAAGTTCTCACGACTCTTAAACTCAATCCCCCTGTTAATGAAAGCCAAAGCACCATATGGTTTCTTAACAACCCTGTACACTTGGGTGGCCTTTTTAAAGGATCTATGCACCGCCACACCAAGATCCCACTGTTCCTCCACAATGCCAATAATCCTATTCTTAATCCTGTACTTATTTTTCAAATTAGGCTTCCAACATGCATCACCTCGCATTTATCCAGTTTGACCTCCATCTGCCACCTCTCAGCCCATCACTGCGTTCTGTCAATGTCCCGCTGCAGCCTACAATAGCCCTCTATACTGCCAACGATACCTCCAACGTTTGTGTAGTCTGCAAACTTGCTGAATCATCCTTCAATCCCTTCATCCAAGTCATTAATAAAAATTACAAATAGAAGGAGCCCAAGGACAGAGCCCTGTGGAACACCACTCACCACTGACTTCCAGGCAGAATATTTTCCTTCTACCACCACTCGCTGTCTTATGTTGGCCAGTCAATTCAATATCCAGACATCTAAGTTCCCCTATATCCCATTCCTCCTGATCTTCTGAATGAGCCTACCATGGGGTAACTTATCAAATGCCTTGCTGAAGTTCATATACACCACATCCGCAGCTCGACCCTTATCAACTTTTCGAGTCACATCCTCAAAGAACCCGATATGTTTTGTGAGGCATGACCTGCCCTTAAACAAAGCCGTGTTGACAGCATTTAATCAAGCGATGCTCTTCCAAATGGTCATGAATCCGATCTCTCAGAATCCTTTGTAACACATTGCAGACGACAGACTTACTGGTCTGTAATTGCTGGGGATTCACCCTATTTCCTTTCATGAAGAGAGGAATTACATTTGCCTTTCTTCCGTCCTCAAGTATGACTCCAGTGGAGAGCGAGAATGCAAAGATCTTCGCAAGTGGCGAAGCAATCGCATTTCACATTTCCCAAAGCAGCCGAGGACACATCTGGTCGGGGCCTGCAGACTTGTCAATCTTAATGTTTGTCAATTTTTTCAGCACATCAGCTTCCTCTATCTATATCCATTTCAGCAAGCACACCTGTTCTTCAAAAGTTTCATTCATACAAAGTTCGTTTCTTTCGGAAAGATAAAAGCAAAAATTATCATGTAGGGCTTCCACTACCTCCTCAGACTCCACACACAATTTACCAATGCTATCGGCCCGACACTTTCTTTGACCATTCTCTTATTCCTCACATAAGTGTAAAATGCCTTTGTGTTCTCCCTAATCCGTTCTGGCAAGCCTTTCTCTTGACCCCTCCTGGTTCTCCTTAGATCATTTTTGAGCTTCTTGCTCGCCTGTCTGTCATCCTCTAGGGCTGAGTTTGACCCTAGCTTCCTCCACCTTATCAAAGCTACCTTCTTCCTTTTGACGAGAAGCTCCACTGCTCCCGTCATCCAAGGTTCCTTTATCTTACCTCTTCTTGCCTGTCTCAGAGGGACATATTTATTCATCAATCGTAACAACTGTTCCTTAATCAATCTCCACATGTCTGTTGTGCCTTTACCATGGAACAGTTGCTGCCAGTGCACGCTTCCTAACTCACGTCTAATTTCTCTTCCCCAATTAAACATCCTCCCATTTTGCCTCATGCTCTCTTTCTCCATAGCTATGTAGAATGTGAGGCAGTTGTGGTCACTATCATCAAAATGCCCTCCCATCACAAGATCTGATACCTGCCCCGGCTCGTTTCCAAGCACCAAGTCTAGAATGGCCTCTCCCCTCGTCGGCCTGTCAAGGTACTGAGTAACTGCTCCCTTCCTGTTCCTAATTTCCAACCATATTGACTCGGTCAGAAGATCTTCCTCGACAATGGTAACTTCTGTAGCTGTGGAAACCCCCTTTGATTAGTAGTGATACACCCCCTCCTCTTTTTCCTCTCTCCCTATTCTTCTTTAAATGCTCTAAACCCTGGAACATTCAGCAACCATTCCTGCCCCTGAGAAACCCATGTCTCTCATGTGGCCAGAACATCATAGTACCAGGTACTGATCCATGCTTTAAGCTCACCACTTTTATTCCTGATTCTCCTTGCGTGAAAGCAAACACACTTCAACTGAACCCTTCGTTCCTTCCCAGGAAAATCCTTCCCACTGGCTGGTCTACCTCTTGCTATTGCCTCATCTGCATCAACTGTCACCTCCGGTGTACAGCCAGATTCCCACCACTCTGCCATACTACTTTAAACCCTCTTGAAATCCTCGAGAAAAACTTCCACCAGTACATTGGTCCCCGTCCTTCTTGTACACGTCCCACCTCCCCCAGAAGGCATCCTAATTATCTACATCTCTGAACCCCTCCCTTCTACATCAGCTGCACAGCCACATGTTAAGCTGCGCCCGCTCCCTGTTCCTCGCATAGATAACTCATGGCACCGGTAGTAATAAAGAACACTACTCTGTTCGTCCTGCTATGCAGTTTCCATCCTAACTCCCTGAAATCACTTTTTGTATCATGTCGCAGCCGTTACGCTGCAGGTTGAGTTGTCCCAGCTTTTTCCATCTCGCCCTACGGTCCAAACATTAACGACATCCTTGTCTATATTTTGTGATTAATTCCACGTGTCTTTTCTTTTACGTTTTCAAGATGTCAATTACACTGGACAACAAAGTGTTATTGGAAACAGAAAGGTGAACGTAGAATGGCTTTAAATTTCAGTGCTGGATACCACGAAGCCGCAGCAAGGCCAGCTGAGGATTATTTCTGTAGTGTCGTGGTCGTCACTTACACCTAACATTCGGAAGATCACCAGGTCGAAACTGGTCAGAAGCTGTTTTATTCTTCAACTGCAGCCTTTCACGTGGACTTTCTTGCTTGCTTTCCCATCTGCAAACCTGCCTTCGAAATCGCTCGAATAAGTCTGCTCTCTTTGTGAAATGTAATGCAATTCCATTTAATTGGTGTGCAAAGCACTGTAAAGGTTTTCTTCAACTTGGTTCTGATCATATGCCATTCTGCTTTACACTGTAGTTCCCGCGTTCTGACCCCTTCCACCAAAAACAGTACAACATTTGCATTCCTTGCGCAGGCGGGCTGGTTCAAAGACAGGGAAGAAGCTCATGCGCTGGTGTCACAGTACACCACGGATTCCTGAACTGGTCTGTCTGTCAAATGTAGCCCAAAGTCGTCTCTGATAGGCCTCGTTTGGAAGCTGTCTGTCGTTATCCGACGTGCGAGAATTGGCATCAGAGGTGCTGAATCATGGTTTGGATCAGTTCGCACGTCAGAGACTCATTCAATCAGCAACAGCAATGAAAGAAATTACACTCGCAGAGGAACATTTGGACTTGTGCTTTCATAACGTTGCTAGTATTAAGGTGCGTCCTGAGATCTAAGCCGTGTTGGAACTGAAACGGAGGAATCGACAGAGAGGCTACAGTATGACATCGCATCCTTTTGGTTTTCTTTAAATCACTGACGAGGAGGAAAATGTAAACGGGGAGAGCGAGTGGGAAAGTGAGGCAGTTGCAGCTCTGGTGAAACTCCTTCTTTGTGAGTCACTCAGCAACAAGAGGCGTGAAGGTGACTCATGCGTGAGAGCTCTTCACATCGAGAACAAAAAGCACTCAAGGGCAGTTAGCACCTCTTCCGCAGTGGGGGTGGGGTGTGTAGTAACTTCTGTTACTATATTCAGAAACTGCCTTTTCGATTGAAGTGAACAGAAACGGCATTTCTAATAAGCACCATGGAGTTCAGCAAAATTTACTGAGTCGCTTCTCGTCGATTCCCACACAGGTTTCCAATTCAGTTGGTATCCATGTGGCTCATGTCCAGGTGTGAACATCTCTGCAGTAAATTGCACGGTTAAGGTAAAAGGCAAGGAAAGTGGCATCTCGAACTCACCCCGAGCTCAGAGCATCCACACAATGTGATCTATCGTTCTCGGATTGTAATGCTACCTCCGGTTTTCGGGTGGAGAACATTCTTTGGGACTCTTATCCTGCAAAACACACACAGTGACTGAAACGATGCTGCACGGTATAATGTGGAACACGGCCTGCTCAGCTTTGTGCATTTTCCCTGTAGTCCGGTGTGTTTCTTCTTCGTGTAAACGTGAAAGTTGTGCTGTTTCGAGCAATGGATGAAATCATTTAGCAAAGAAACGATCGAAATTGCAGTAATGTCAAGCAGCTCATGGTTATTTGACCAAATCATATTCGAACATATATTCTCACGCAGTCACAGACACATTTGTAGCTGGAGACATCGGAAGGAAAAGGTAATCTGATCGAGACGGTGATTGGTGAAATTCATTTTTTTATGGCCCATACTTATTATATTTTTTCTTTCTCTTTTTTCAACATTGTCTGGGAAGTGGTGGTGCACTACGGCTGCAGTATGTTTGAAAGAGTAGTTTGGAATTGCCCTGTTGTTAGTTGTGACATTACTTTAGGCCTCATGACCTCGGACTGTCTCACATTTAGCATTCATGTATTTGGCATGTCAGTTTTGTTTGTGTTCCGTGTTAAATGCTTTCTGTTTGCGATTCTCTCAATACATTACGAGTTAACAGGGTTTCTGAGGTAACTTCAAGAAGCAAAAATACTCAACTGAGGATCTGGGAAAATTTCACAAAGTATGGTCAGTCGGAGCAAAAGTAAGGACGTCGTTCGTTTCTGCAGTGTTTCACAATGCTACCTTTCCCGTGAGCAGTCGAACAGACTAAATGATTGTGCTACAGACTGCGACGGCAAGCTCCGCTAAAAAGTAATCCTTTAAAACACAACGTTATTGGGGTACACCGCGTGGAAACAGATACTTCGGTGTATCTCATCCATGCTCATGACATAACCAAAATTAAACAAGTCCCGTTCCCCAGCATTTGGCCTCAATCCCTCTAAACCCATCCTATCCAGAAACTCATTCGATTACTATTGCAATTTTCTGAGTGCAATAGCCTCTTCCATTCCCTCTGGTAGCTCATTCCATACACCCATAACCTTATGTGTGGGAAATGTGCCTCGGGGTCCTTTGTCAATTTCAGACCACTCACCTTAAACCTATGGTCTCGAGTTTCCAACTCAACCCAGCTTGGGTAAAACACGTAAATACTCAGTTCACAACCCTTCCATAAAATCACGTCGCAGCCGTTACGCTGCTGGGAAAGCTGTCACAGCCTATTCCACCTCACCCAACAGTCCAAACATTGACGACATCCTTGTCTATATTTTGCCACCAATTTCAAGTGTCTTTTTTTTAAGTTTTTCAAGATGTCAATTACCCTGGACAACAACGAGCTATTGGAAACAGAAAGGTGAAACGTAGAATGGGTTCAACTTTCAGTGTTGGATGCCACAGGGCCGCAGCTTGCCCGGCTGAAGCTTGTTTCTGTCGTGTCGTGGTTATCACACTCATCTCACATGCAAAAGGTCCCCAGTTCGAAACTGGGCAGGAACTGCTTTGTTCTTCAACTGCAGCCTTTTACATGGACTTTCTTGCTTGCTTTCCCATCTGCAAACCTGCCTCCGAAAATGCTCGAACAAATCTGATCTCTTTCTGAAATGTAATGCAATTCAATTTAATTTGTTTGCAAAGCATTTTAAAGGTTCTGACCCCTTCCACGAAACGCTGTTACCGCACTTGCATTCCTTGCGCAGGCGGCCCTGTTCAAAGACAGGGAAGAAGCTGATGCGCTGGTGTCACTGCGCACCACGGATTCCTGAACTAGTCTGTCTGTCAAATGTACCCCAACGTCGTCTCTGCAAGGCCTCGTTTGAAAGCTGTCTGTCGTTATTCAACGTGCGAGAATTGGCACCAAAGGTCCTGAAACATGGTTTGGAGCAATTCACTCGTAAGTGTCTCATTCAATCAGCAACAGCAATGAAAGACATTACACTCTCAGAGGAACATTTGGACTTGTGCTTTCATAACGTCGCTAGTATTAAGGTGAGCCTTGAGATCTAAGCCGTGTTGGAACTGAAACTGGGGAATCGACAGAGAGGCTGCAGAATAACATCGCAAGCTTTTGGTTTTCTTTAAATCACTAATGAGCAGGAAAATGTAAACGGGGAGAGCGAGTGGGAAAGTGAGGCAGTTGCAGCTCTGGTGAAACTCCTTCTTTGTGAGTCACTCAGCAAGAAGAGACGTGAAGGTGACTCATGCGTGAGAGCTCTTCACATCGAGAACAAAAAGCACTCAAGGGCAGTTAGCACCTCTCCCGGAGTGGGGGTGGGGTGAGTAGTAACTTCTGTTACTATGTTCAGAAACTGCGTTTTAGATTGACGTGAACAGAAACGCCATTTCTAATAAGCACCATGGAGTTTAGCAAAACTTATTGAGTCGCTTCTCGTCGATTCGCACACAGGTTTCCAACTCACTTGGTATCCATGTGGCTCATGTCCATGTGTGAAGATCTCTGCAGCAAATTGCACGGTTAAGGTAAAAGGCAAGGAAAGTGGAATCTCGTACTGGCCCCGAGGTCAGAGCATCCTCACAATGTGATCTGTCGTTCTCGGATTGTAATGCTACCTCCGGTTTTCGGGTGGAGAACATTCTTTGTGACTCTTATTCTGCAAAACAAACACAGTGACTGAAAAAGTACTGCCCGGTATGATGTGGAACACGGCCTGCTCAGCTTTGTGCATTTTGGCTGTAGTCCGGTGTTTTTCGTGTTCTGTGTAAACGTGAAAGTTGTCCTTTTTCGAGCAATGGGTGAAATCATTTAGCAAAGCAAGAATCGAAATTGCAGTAATGTCAAGCAGCTCATGGTTATTTTACCAAATCATAACCAAACATATATTCTCAGGCCCTCACAGATACATTTGTAGCTGACAAGAGTATGAGAAGATAGACTCAGGTTACCATTGATTTTTGTCTGGATTGATGGGCTCCTTCTTTGTGATTCACTCAGCAACCAGAGACATGAAGGTGACTCAGGCAGAGCGCTCTTCACATCGAGAACAAAGAGCACTCAAGTGCAGTTAGCACCTCTTTGACATCTTCTGAGTTGGGGTGGGGTAATCACCTTTTGACTTCCTGTCAATATACTCAAAAACTGAAAGTTGTCCTGTTTCGAGTAAATGTCGAAATCGTTTCCCAAAGCAAAAATCCAAATACCAGTAATATCATGCTGCTCATGGTTTCTTTATCGAATCATAACCGAATATACATTCTCTCATACAGACGTTACATTTGTGGCTTTAGCGAATCTCAGAAATTTGATTCAGCTTTCCAATTATTTTTGGCTGAATTGAAGGTTTGTTGCGAAATTGATATTGTAGTCGAGCATATCCCTGCAGCTGTGCCAGCAGGAGAGGGATCACAGAACTTTTTCCCTGTGACTTTGCTTCTAATGTTTCACGGAAGTACCATGGAAGGTGTAATAAAATATGCTGCAGCTGTGGCTGGTTTCGTGGCCGAGTGATCGAAGGTGCCAATTGCCCATTCTAAACTGGCGTGTGCACAGATCCGACCGGTGCCCTTTGTGGCTGCGTTGCCTGTTTTACAGCAGCGTGTTAAATGCTGCTGTGTTTAAATTCCAACATAACCATGTAGTTTTGCTTTTGTAAATTTACCTCTGATTTGGGAGAGTGCATGTCAATGTCCATGCTATAATGATCACTTTTGCATCCAACATGAAATGTCCCGGTCTCAAGCGGTTCCACTGCTGCATCATGTTCCGGCCAAGTTGTGTTGTTCACTGTTTTCTCTGAAACCTAACGGAGATTGGTATTTCATCGCTGTTGTGAAACAAAATCCTGCAGTGACATTACTTCTCATTATTTGTTGTTCCGGCGAATGGGAAAATAATTCCTGTAAATTGTGATGTCATATGGTCTTAACTTTCTTTTATTTCCTTGACTTCTGCCGTGGAGACGTGGGCTGCAGACACTGCCGCATTGTTGATCGGATGGGCAATCTAATCTAATCGAGACTGTGTTTGGGAATCTTTACGTTTCATGGCCCATTCATGTTCTGTTCTATCTTTTCCCTCATTTTGGAGTTTTTTGGGATAATTCTAGCCCACGGCTTGACAAAAAATGGAAATTAAATACAGCGCTTCAGGCTGTTCAGTCCAACTGTATACCATTAAGAAACAGTGTGCATAGCATTCCCTGCATATAACCATTTCATCAAATCCTCCCTGTCATTCTATCCAAAAACTTAATTTTTTTATCTCATCTTCCATTTCCCCAGCTAATGTGAACATCTTATTTTCGTCTTCCTGTTGTGGTTCTGTTCGCCGAGCTGGGAATTTGTGTTGCAAACATTTCGGCGCCTGTCTTGGTGACATCCTCAGTGCTTGGGAGCCTCCAGTGAAGCGCTTTTGTGTTGTTTCCTCCGGCATTTATCGTGGCTTGTCTCTGCTGCTTCCGGTTGTCAGTTCCAGCTGTCCGCTGCAGGGGCCGGTATGTTGGGTCCAGGTCGACGTGCTTATTGATTGATTCTGTGGGTGCTTCCATGAACACCAACTGGCCACGAAACGACACGACCAGCTACCCCTAGTAGCCATACACTCAGATGACAAACAACACGAATTCGATTTGGACAACACCACTATTATAGGGCAGGCCAAACAGAGAACAGCCAGGGAATTCCTAGAGGCATGGCACTCATCCACAAATTCTATCAACAGACACATCGAACCAGACCTTATATACCGAGCAATGCAGCGGACAGCAACTGACAACCGGAAGCGACAGATTCAAACCAGGATAAATGCCGGAGGAATCAGCACAGAAGCGCTTCACAGAAGGCTCCCAAACACTGAAGATGTCACCTAGAAAGGGGACGAAACGTTTGCAACAAAAATTCCCAGCTCGGCCAACAGAACCACAACATTTCAGAGGCATTTTGACAAGGTTCAACAGGGGCTAACGTATAGCAAGGGAGAGAATATAGCCCCTGAAAGGTCAATAAAGCCGTTTATATGGAATCACAGTTGATGTGAAGATCTGAAAAAAATAAGTGTTAGGATTTTCTGTGGGTAATCCAGGAGAAAACAGCACAAGGAGCGCACTTTCAGCCTAAAGCTGCACCCACCCCCTTCACATGGCTACCTTCTGACCCAAGTGTATCAGAGTCTGGAGAAGGCCACATCAGCCTGTACAGCCACCAACAGACTCCCCCTGAGCGTGGGAGATAGCCAGCCTCGTCTGTGACCCATCACCAATGCGATGATTAGAGAGGAAGGTTGAATTCCCTCACTGTAATCCCAATGCATTTGTTACAAATTAAAATCATTCCCTGTTAAACCAGTGGCTCACAATGTAATGCTGTAAATAGCCTTAACACTGCTCTTGCACTTCTGTGTTCTGATCCTTATTAGCCAGAACTTGGTCTACGACTGATTGATAATCTAAGGCCAATATTTTCTTGATCATCCTATTGACAATAGACAATAAACAATAGGTGCAGGAGTAGGCCATTTAGCCATTCGAGCCTGCACCACCATTCAATATGATCATGGCTGATCATTCCTGATCAGTATCCGCTTCCTGCCTTATCTCCATAGCCTTTGATTCCACTATCTTTGAGAGCTCTATTCAACTCTTGCTTAAATGAATCCAGAGACTGGGCATCCACAGCCTTCTGGGGCAGAGCATTCCACACAGCCACCACTCTCTGGGTGAAGAAGTTTCTCCTCATCTCTGTCCTAAATGGTCTACTCCGTATTTTTAAGCTGTGTCCTCTGGTTCGGCACTCACCCATCAGCGGAAACATGTTTCCTGCTGCCAGAGTGTCCAATCCTTTCATAATCTTATATGTCTCAATCAGATGCCCTCTCAGTCTTCAAAACTCAAGGGTATACCAGCCCAGTCGCTCCAGTCTTTCAGTGTAAGGTAATCCCTCCATTCCAGGGATTGACCTCGTGAACCTACGCTGCACTCCCTCAATAGCCAGAATGTCTTTCCTCAAATGTGGAGACCAGAACTGCACACAGTACTCCAGGTGTGGTCTCACCAGGGCCCTGTTTAGCTGCAGAAGCGCCTCTTTGCTTCTATACTCAATTCCTCTTGTTATGAAGGTCAGCATGCTGTTAGCCTTCTTCACTACCAACTGTACCTGCATGCTTGATATCCCTAACGATGAGAGATCCACATCCTTCTTCCCATTCTGCCTGACTTTCCACAAAGTTGTGTAGCTGTGAATTTTAATGCCCCACCTTCTTGTTCACCCTGTGACCATGTCTCCCTGATGGTGATTAGATAGAAATCACAAGTCACACGTGCATATCCCCTATTGCAAATGCGTCTTTCATCCAAATTTAGAAACAGTAATTTCCTTGTTATCACAATTTCCTGTCACAAACATATTTGCTGATGTACAATTTTAGTTAAACTCATTTCCTTACTGTTTCTTTCTGTTTTTCATCAGCCACGTCCCCATGTTTCAATATTTTAACCTTTCCCCATGGAATTGGGATTTCCTTTCAGCTGAGCCCTGTACCTCCTCATGTTTGTCAGTTTAAAGCATTCTGCATAATCCTGGTCATATGATTGACCAGGGCACTGGTTCCACCACTGTACCATCCCAGTAAAATAGCTGACTTCTCCCTAAGAACTGGTAGCCGTTTCCACTGCATCAGACTGACTTCTTTCTGACACCATTGTTTGATTCTGAAAACCTGTTAAACCTGCTGCACTCTGGTGATATCACTCAGTATCTCTCCATGTGTTATTCCTCACTGTGTGAGTCTTATTACTGCCTCTGTAAATGCTTCTCACTCCTGCAGCTATTCTGAGATTCTGAGCCAACAGAATTCTCCATTCCAGAGAGACGCAGCAGCACAGGCCAGGGATGGAGACTGGGATTTTCCAGGTCTCTGTTGGACTCAGTGATACTTGACATGAGTCATCCTCACTGCCTCAGTCTAATTTCCCATTCTGTCTGTTTTACTGACTCCTATCGGTAATCAGGATGTTCCTGACTTGGCCGAATTCCTAATTATTTTCCATTTCCACATTGAAGACAATTGGTCAGCCAGAGAGAGATGGTGAGGGGGATTTGGACACTTCAGTCAATCCTGCAGCCGGAAAGATCACTCACAGTAAACAGAACAGGTAGAAGTTCATGGCCTTCTGTATTCAGACCCAGATGACATGACATAGATACACTGCTGGGCAAGGAGCATCAACATTCTTGGCTTCATTCCCACCATCTTGCGAGGTCCTGCTCTCACCTCTGCTGTACTGGTACTCACTGAGACAGCACAGAAATCCCAGGCATCAATCCTGCCCCATACTGTATTAGTGATCTCTGTAATATCTTCCAGTCCCAATCATTCTCTATATGTTTGGAACCTCCTCTAATCCACACAATGCTCTCTGTCTCTGTCAGGTTCTCCAATCCCAAACACCATTATCCCTACATTTTTCCAGTAGATATTAAATTCCTTCATCCTTGTAAACCCTGACAGTGCTGTTTATCCCTGTAAATTTCTCCTACTAACACCACCCTTCATGTCAAAGTATTTGTCTTTAACCTCTTCGTCTTTTCCTATCTGTGCAAACTTCTCCACCTCCTACAATCTTTCCTTAGCTGTGGAAAAACCGTAATCTCCTTGTCCTTCTCCAACTCTTCGAACTTAATCTATGTAAACTTCAACCTCCACTCCCCCACCACCCCCACCCCCACCCCCACCAACCCTCCCAACAACGCATCCTCTTTCAGTTTGTGCAATCGTCCCCATCTGTGTAATTTCTCCAACCCAGCCACCTGGTATTGTCCATTGTTTTCCTATCAGCGTCACCTCTCGAACCTAGAAGTCCGCTTACATCTTTAAATGTCTTCAGTAACTACAATCTTCCATATTTCTGTTAGTATATACAATACTCTTCTCCCTGAGGTACCCTGAAACTCCCAGACAGCTATAGACCAGTGAGCCTGACGTCAGTGGTGGCCAAGTTGTTGAGGGCATTCTGAAGGATAGGTTGTATATGCATTTGGAAAGGCAAGGACTGATTCGGAACAGTCAACATGGCTTTGTGTGTGAGAAATCATGTCTCACAAACTTGATTGAGTTTTTTGAGGAAGTAACAAAGAGGATTGATGAGAGCAGAACGGTTGATGTGATCTACATAGATTTCAGTACGGTTTTCGACAAGGTTCCCCGTGCTAGATTGATGATCAAGGTTAGATCTCATGGAATACAGGGAGAACTAGCCAATGGATACAGAGCCTCCTCAAAGGTAGAAGGCAGAGGGTGGTACTAGAGGGGAGTTTTTCAGTCTGGAGGCCTATGACCAGTGGAGTGCCACAAGGATCGGTGCTGGATCCTCTAATTTTTGTCATTTATATAAATCATTTGGATGCAAGCATCAGAAGTACAATTAGTAAGTTTGTATATGATACCAAAATTAGAGGTGTAGAGGACAGCGAAAAAGGTTACCTCAGGTTACAAGAAAATCTTGACCAGATAGCCTAGTGGGCTGAGAAGTGGCAGATGGAGTTTAATTAAATAAATGTGAGATGCTGCATTTTGGAAAGCAAATCTTAGCAGGACTTACACACTTAATGGTAAGGTCTTCGGGAGAGTTGCTGAACAAAGAGACCGTGGGTCTTGAAAGTGGAGGCGCAGGTAGATAGGATAGCGAAGAAGGCGTTTAGTATGCTTTTGTTTATTGGTCAGAGTAATGAGTACAAACGTTGGGCGGTCATGTTGTGTACAGGACATTGGTTAGGCCACTGTTGGAATATTGCATGCAATTCTGGTCTCCTTCCTATCGGAAAAATGTTGTGAAACTTTAAAGGTTCAGAAAAGATTTACAAGGATGTTTCCTACGGTTGGAGAATTTGAGCTATAGGGAGAGACAGAATAGGATGAGGTTGTTTTCCTTGGAGCGTCGGAGGCTGATGGGTGACCTTATAGATGATTACAAAATTATGAGGGGCATGGACAGAGTAAGTAGAAAAAGTTTTTTTCCCTGGGGTCGGGGAATCCAGAACTAGAGAGCACAGGTTTAGGATGACAGGGAAAAGATACAAAAGAGACGTAAGGCGCAACATTTTCACAAAGAAGGTGGTACGTGTATGGAATGAGTTGCCAGAGGAAGTGGAGAAGGCTGGTACAATTGCAACATTTAAGGGGAATTTGAATGGGTATATGATTGGAGGCGTTTGGAGGGTTATGGGCCGGGTGCTGGCAGGTTGGACGAGATTGGGTTGGGCCATCTATTCATCATGGACGGATTGGACCGAAGGGTCTGTTTCCATTCTGTAAATCTCTATGACTATATGACTATGCCTCTATGACCCTTTGGCTGTGCCTATCAGTCTGCCTGCCTCTAGCCTATATCCATCCCTATCCGTATCTCCCGAATCTAACCCAGCTCCCTCTCTCTCTGTAAATTCCTCCAATTCCCAAAACCCTTTGTCCCACTGACGTTCTTGACCAGATGTAACTCTGTTTAACTCGAACATCCTCGGTCCCCTGTAAGCCTCCCTATCTCCGTAACCTCTATCCATCTGCTCAACTCCCCACTACTGAGGATTGACTCCCTGCATTCGCCATAAAGGAACAAATATGATTGAACTGTTACTCCGGAGATAATGCTGCAGAATAGCCATCTACAGGAAGTGGATACTGAAGTGTTTTGTGGGATCGAGGCAGGCTAGGCAAAAAGCCAACAAGTTGTTCAGAAAGGATGAGGTGAACGCAGTAATGAGACATTTATGTGGGAGTGAAGTACAAAATTCGGAATCTTATCTGAGTGGAGCTGAGAATAAGCAGCAGCAGCAGCAGCCCTTTGCAGGAATTCTTTTATAGGAATCAACCAGTGATGGTCGTGTCAATATGGTTACAGTCAGGATATTGAAAATACTTGTAGCAAGGGCAGTACAGTAACTGTGTGTGACAGTAGTCTCTATTCCGACTGGATAATTAATGAGTATCAGGGCAGTAATGGATGGAATCCTGGATTGTATACGAGATGTTTTTCTATAACGTCATATCAAGGATCCATCAACAAAATTGTCTTTTGTCGATCAGATGCTGGGTAATAATAAATATCTAGTAATCCTGTTATAAATGTGTTTTATGAGCTGAGCCCCATAATGTTATGAAGGACATATTGAGTTTGAGGTCCCACCATGAGATAAAGGAGCGCAGTTAGGCCATTTGGCCCATTGAGTATGCTCTGTCCTTCAGTCAGATCATGGTTGATCTGATTATCCTCCACTCTATTTACCTGCCTTTTCCACAAAACCCCTGTTTCCCTGATTCATTAAAATCTGACCAAGTCTGTTGTAAATATTCTTAATGGCCCAGCCTCGACAGCCCCCTGCAGTCAGGAATTCCCACAGAGTCACTACCCTCTGAATGAAGGCATTCCTCTCATCTCCACCTTAAATGGGTAAGCCCTTGCTGGGATTTTATACCCTCTGGTGACAGATTCTCACACCATTGAAACAAAAGGAAGTGACAGAAATAATGATTGCAGATGACATGAAAATTGATGGAGCTGGGGTTAATGAGCAAGGAGATACAAGGTTGCAGGAGGTTACAGATCAGCTGGAAAGATGTGCAGAGAAATGACAAATAGAGTTTAAGCTGGACAAGTCTGAGGTCATGTCAAATTCAAGAAGAACGTTAGCATCCCGAGGGACATTGATATACAGAAGAATCTTGGTGCAAGTCAGTAACTCCCTGAAAATGGCAACAGAAATGTTTCAGATGGGAAAGAAAGCAAATGGAACACTGGCCTTCATCGGTCACAACGCTGGGTAAAGTGGTTTGCATCTGATGTTGTAATTGTATAATATGATTGCTTGGCCACATTTGAAGTATTGAGTGCAGTTCTCATCTCCACAAAATAGGATGGATGGGGAGGCTTCGGAGAGGGTGCGTATGTTTTAAATCAGCACTTTGCCTGTGTTAGGTTTTTGAAGGGAGTGTTAGGTATGAGAGGAAATTAAACAAAGTTGGATTATTTTGTGAGAAGCTGACAGGCGACCAGGTACAGGAAAATAAAATTAGGACAGGGGCAGATTATGTGGATAGTCAGAATCTCTTTTCCAATGTGTAAGCTTCAAATAGTAGCGATCATAGATTTAAGGTGAGAAAGCGGAAGTTTAAATGAGATGTGTGAGGCACTTTTTTAACATAGAGAGTGGAAGTTACTGATGGAGTTTGGAGAAGCAGAAATATGAGCAAAGCATTGAAGTGGCATTTCGACAGAAACATGAACAGGCAGCGAATAGAGGGATATGGACCATGTGCACGTAGATGGGGCTAGTTTAAATTATCATCATGGACAGCGCAGCCATGGTGGGCAGAAGGGCCTATTACTGTGCTGTACTATTCTGTTTTCTAACTTCCCAGCATCCAAACTGTCAAAGCATCCCCAGAATCTTGAAGGTTTCATTCAATTTCACTCTCGTGTTTTCTGAACGTCAATGGGTTCAACCTCAATCTTCTCCACCTCTTCTCATGAGAAATCCCTCCATTCTTAGGATCAGCCGAGTGACCTTTCTCTGGCCTGCCTCCAATGTGACAATGTTGTTCCTTACGGCACTCAGACTGCTCATAATATTCGAGGTGTGGTTTAATTGTACCTTACCCTAGAGCTCCCTGTTTTTAGACACCATTCCCTTTGTAATAAATGCCAGCATTTGATTTGCCTGCTGTATTACCTGATGACGCCGTGAGCTACCTTTGTCAGACTGATAAATAAGAACTCCCATAACCCTCTCTGCTGTCAGTATGAAACCAAATAGTGTTAGCCTGACAGTAAGTCGGGAGCTGGAATGTGTTAGAAAGGATATGTCAGTAAACCATAACTGGACCCTTAGAAACACATTTGACAAAAGATAATTTGTTATTGAGCCTCTTGAATTTAATTTGTTGTTGTGACTATAAATGGCAGAGTAAAAATGGGTGTCGGAGATGTGTTTTGGTACGGAGGGTATGGATTACTTGAATTTTCAGAAACTTTACACAAGTTTCAAGAAGGGCTAATGAGTAACCTGGTAGGGAATAGGGCCCGTTAAAGATCAATGAAGTCAGCTACAAGTGGAACCAGAGGAGGTGGGTGAGATATTAGACAAAATAGTGTTGTCAGAATTTACTGTGGAGGAAGACATGGAAGCTCGGGAACTTGGGGAAGTAAATCATGATTTCTTGGAAAGAATCCTCAACAGAGAAGGGAAAGTGCTGGAATCTTAAAAGAAATAACGGTCGGTCAATCCACAATAGCTCATTAGGTCGATCCTAGAACATTTTATGAAGCTGAGGAAGAGAATGCAGTATCCCTAATAGAAATATTTACATTATCAACAGACACAGTGAGGGGTGGGAAGACTGGAGGGTGGCTAATGCTGTTCCATCACTTTAGGCTGCAGGGAAAAGCCAGGAAACTACAGCCCTGTGATGCGTACGTTGTTGGAGGAGCTTCTGAGAGAAAGGAGATACGTATATTCCGAAGGGCAAGGGCTGGTTAAAGTTAGCCAGCATGGCTTTGTGAGTGGGAGCAGTGTTTCACAAACCGGATTGACTCTTCAAGGAGGTGGAGACAGTGAGGTCTGCAGATTCTGGAGATCAGACTTGACAGAGTGTTGCTGGAAAAGAACAGCAGGTCAGGTAGCATCTGAGGAGCAGGAAAATCGACATTTCAGGCTGGAGCCCTTCATCAGGAATGAGGAGGTTACCAAGAGATAGATGAAGGCAGAGCAGTCAATGTTGTCCACCATGGATTTTAACAAAGCATTTGACAAAAGATATAGAACGCCTTGTCAAGAGAAAGAAGGAAGCTGACTTAAGGTTGAGGAAGCAAGAATCAAATAGACCTCTAGAGGGTTACATGGGGCGGCACGGTGTCTCCGTGGTTAACACTGCTGTCTCAAAGCACCAGATACCTCATTATAATTCCAGCCTTCGGCGACAGTGGAGTTTGCATTTTGTCCTATCGTCTGCGTGTGTTTCCTCCCGGTGTTCCGCTTTCCACCAACAGCACAATGATGTGCACGTTAGGTGACTCAGCCGTGCTAAATTACCCAGAGTATTCAAGGATGTGTCAGTTCGGCATTTTAGTCAGGGGAAATGTAGAGTAATATCGTGGAGGAATGAGTCTGGTTTGGATATTCTTTGGAAGGTTGGTATGGAGGTGTGGAGCCAAATGGCCTGTTTCTACACTGTAGGGATTCTCTGAAGGTACCAGGAAGGAACTGAAGAATGAACTTCGGACACTTTTAAGGGGGCTTGAAAAAGCTTTGTTGGGAAGTTTTAAGGAAAACTGTAAAGCATTCTCCACTTACATGTGGACCAAGAGCATGGCCAGAGTGAGGGGAGGGCCGATTAGGGATAGTGGAGGGAGTTGTGTCTGGAGTCACTGGAGATAGGGGGGGTCCCTCATTTGTACTATACCTCAGTATTTACTACTGAAAGGGACGTTGATAGTTAAGAGGACAGCATGAAAAGGACTGATATATGTTTACAGGTTGATGTTAAGAAGGAGGGTGTGATGAGAATTTGTAAAACATAAGAATACATAAATATGCTGCACCCGAAGGGATATGTCCAAAGTTACTACCGGAAGCGAGGGAAAACATTGTTGCACCTTTGGCGATGACCTTTGCACCATCACTGTCCACTGGAGTCACACCGATGATTGGAGGCAGGAAAATGTTATTTCCTTGTTCAGGAAATTGAATAGGGATAATCTTTGGAATTACAGACCTGTCAGTCTTATGTCTGTGGTGTGCAGATTACTGGGGAGTACTCTGAGAGATAGGATTTGTGATTCATAATTTGATTAGAGATAGTTAGCATGGCTTTGAAAGAGGCAGGTCATGCCTTACAAATCTTATTGAATCCTTCGAGAGTGTGACACAACACATTTATGACACATTCAGAAATGACGGAGGCATGGGATACAGGGAAACCTGTCTGTCTGGATACAGAATGCTTGACTCACAGAAGACAGAAGGTGATGAAAGATGGAAAGCATTCAGCCTGGAGCCCAGTGACCAGTGGTGTTCTCCAGGGATTGGTTCCGGGAACTCTGTTGTTCGTGATTTTTATAAATGACTTTGATGTATGAGTGGACAAATGGGTTAGTAATTTGGCCATTGTCACAAAGGTTGGTGGAGTGATGGATAGTATGGAGGGCTGTTTTAGGTTGTGACAGGATATTGACAGGATGCAGAGCTCGTCTGAGAAGTGGCATGTGGAGTTCAACCTGGAAAAGTGTGAAGTGATACATTTCGGAAAGTCGAACGTGATTTTATATTACAGTGTTAAAGGCGGGAGACCTGACAATGTGGAGAGACAGAGGGATCTTGGGTTCCATGCCCATAGATCCAGAAAAGTTGCCACCCAAGCTGATCGGGTTGTTGAGAAGGAATCGGTTGTGTTGACTTTCGTCAGCTGGGGGATTGAGTTTTAAAGCCATGAGGTTATGCTGCAGCTCTATAGAGCCCTGGTTAGACCCCACTTAGAATATTGCGTTCAGTTCAGGTTCCCTCATTACAGGAAGGAAGTGGAGGTTTTATAGAGGGTAAAGAGGAGAATTACCAGGATGCTTCCTGGACTGGAGAGCATGTCTTATGAAGAAAGGTTTAGGGAGCTAAGGCTTTTCTCATTAGTGTGAAGAAGGGTGAGGGGTGACATGGTTGAGGTGAACAAGATGGTGTGAGGCGTAGACAGTGGAATAATTTTAAGGTGATTGGGAGGTTGGTTAAGGGGAGATATCAGAGGCAGTTTTTTTTTTTACAGAGAGTGGTGGGTGGGTGGAATGCACTGCCAGCAGTGGTAGTAAAATTAGATTCAGTAGGTACATTTAATACACTCTTGAATAGGCACATGGATGATCGTAAAATGAAGGGTATGTAGTTAATTTGATCTTACAGTCGGATAAAAGGTTGGCATGACATCATGGCCGAAGGGTCTTATGCTGTACCATGTGGTAAACTGAGTGATAAGCTCAGATCAATGCAAAAGGAAATGGCATTCAGGAGAAGCTAGTCAACTGGATACAAAATTGGCTTGACTGTCGGAGACAGAGGGTGATGGGACATATGTTGTTTTTCTAACTGGGTGAACGTTTGTCATTTGGATAAATGGTTTGGAAGGGAATATTGGTTTCCTGCTCAGTAAGTTTTTTGGGTGACACTGAAATCGGAAATAAAGTGGACAGTGAAGAAAGTTATCTGTGACACAACAGGATGAACAGAACTGCTGGGATAGTGGGCTGAAGACTAGCAGATGGAGTTTAATTAGATAAATGTGAAGTGTTCCATTTTGGTGAAACAAGCCAGGTTGGGACTTGTACAGTTAATGTTCAGGCCCTGGGTAGTGTTATCAATCAGATACCCAGGGATGCAGGTACACAGTTCTTTGAAAGTGGTGTCATAGGTAGACAGGCTGGTGAAGCAGGCATTTGGGTTGGTTACCTTCGTTGGGCAGAGCATTGGGAGTAGGAGTTGGGATGTCAGGTTTGGCTGTACAAGACACTGATGGGTCACCATAAAAGCATTGTTGATCAGTCGGATGAACTCATCTGGTTCACTTATATCCTTTAGGGAAAGACATCTGATACTCTTACCTGCTCTGGCTTACATGTAACTCCAGACCAACAGCAATATGGCTGGCTCTGAGCTACCCTCTGGGCGATTATCAGTGGGGACAAAAACTGCTGGTCCACTCAGTGACACCCACATCCCATGAATGAATAAATGAAATACATATGTCCCTTCCTACTTCTGCAAACACCTCCAACTGCAGCAATTCGTCCTGGCTTTGTCACACTCTTCAGAGCCTGACCACTCTCTGTAACACTCTTACCACCTCCAGCATCTACACCTCTCCCTGTTCCTATTATCAATAAACCCAGACAATGATTCCCCTTTCCACTGCCCCCCTCCTGCTATCAGACCCTTTGCACTCCCATGAAAACTTACTCCTAAAATACACTCTCATTTCAGTTTTTCAAGAAATTTCGGTGATCTTCTAAGCCTGATAATTTGATTTGATCCATTTTGTCCTGAATGAGGGCCGGGTTGGAAATTCTGAGGTTTTGTCTGTTTCAACGGAATATCATTTTGTTGAGTGTTTTGCATTGTTACTTCAAATGTTTTCCACTGTTCATTTACAGACATGTGTTTCAGTTTGTTTAGCCTGTTTACCGTTGTCAGTTCTCCTCGCAAACTGTAATCAGCGATTTGTCTTTCTAGTTGTAGCTTGTCCTTTCTGTGATTCACTTTAAAACTTTATATTTCTTTAAACTGCACTTTATCAAAATTTCCCAGAAGATCTCTCCAAGTGACATTACTCATTCAATAAGTTTCATTGCACAACGGTCAATTAGAGATAGATACATCCCCAGCCAGCTACACAACGTGTAATTCAAAGAAACTGAAAAAAATCTCTGAACTCCTCTTCCAATATCAATCATGTCAGTGTGACTGTCCCAGATTATGCGAATATTGAAATAACCCAAAATTATCACAATGTCTTTGTTAAAAATTCCAATGAGTTCCTGTGTAATGCAGTGATGAGCAATGGAATGCGGTTCGGTGTCCTTGCCAAGTAGTAGCCAGAATTTACATTCAGACTGTCTCAACATCATGACCTGAGGCCAAGTACTTGCTCTGTGATATCTTTGTTACCCATTATTGTTAGTGTTACCCATTTTGCCAGAATTTCCGCAAGGTTGTGAACCTTTGAATATTTATTTTCCACCTTTTGTTCGCCCTGAAACCATGTCTCCCTGGTGTCTAAATCTCTATCATCTGTGTCACAAATCCATCTACCTTATTGCAGATACAAAAAGACACATTATTTACTCTTTCCCACAATCTCCTATCACAAACCAATTTGCTGATGTACTGTTTTAGTTAAACTCTGTCACATCCTGTTCCTTTCTGCTTGTATTCAGTCACATTCCCATGCTGTTCCAATCCTTCACCTTTTCTCTTTGGATTTGGAAAGTTCCTTTCACCTGAACCCTGTCCCTGCGTTCTCTCTGTCAGTGTAAAGCCCTGTCCATAAACCTACCGACACGTTGACCAGGCCACGGTTCCCATCACCGTTCCATTGGGGCCCAGTGCAATGAGATTGTTTTTATTCACTCAGGGGATGTGGGTGTCTTTGACTGACCATTTGTTGCCTAGCCCTAGCTGCCCTTGAACTGAGTAGCTTGCTCGGGCATTTCAGAGGGTAATTGAGAGGCACATACTTTGCTCTGGTTATGTCGTGCAGACCACGTGAGAATGGCAGATGTCCTTCTCGAAAGGACAGGTGTTTGATTTTTTTGTACATCAGCAATGGTTTCATACTTATTTCTGGATTATTAATTATTATGTTTAAAATTATTGATTTCAAATTCACCATTTCAGGTACTCAGCAAGTTCCTGACTCAGTATATTCCCAGCTTCTAGGTGTGTCGTTCATCACCTCATTGAAATCGTTGATCAGCCAGTGAGACAGAGGGGAGGGAGATCTGAAGCCTTCAATAAATCCTGCAGTGAGGTAAGATCACTCAATGCACAGAGTAGAGAACAATGAGAGATATCCAAATATCAGCTAACAAGATATGACATAGAGCCAATGCAGGTGGGGGAGCACAGAACAGAGACACCCCAGTCTCAATCACCACTCCTACTGTTAGTTTTGTTGTACTAAGACAGCATCAGGTGTGTCACAGTTATCAATCCAGACCTGTGCTGTCTTAGTGAGCATCAGCAGTACAGTGGGGAAAGCAGGCCTCCCATAAGAGGGTGGTAATGCTGCCTGGGATCTTTTTTACTGTGTTCCCTCTCCAACACTGTATCTCTGGCATGTCTCATGGTCCGAGGTCTTCAATAATTTGTAACTCATACAACCATTCCTGTCCCTGTGACCACCTCCTGTCCCTGTGACCACCTATAGTCCCACCCCATGTTTGAAATCTACTGTATTCCATCCCTGTCTCTGTAACTTGCTTCAGTCTCTGCAACATGCCTTATTTCAGTAGTCTCCTCCTCCAATGTCAGAACCAAACAGAACTGAAACAGAACCTTTGATTTGATCCAACTAATCCATGCTGACCAGTGACCCTGAAAGAGTCGCTTTTGCCTGCATTTGACCCATATCCTTCAAACCTTCTCCTATCCATGTACGTGCCCAAGTGTGTTTCACGTGTTTTAATGTACTTTTCTCTGCCATTTCCCCGGCAGTTCATTCAATATGTACCCTATCTTCTGTGTGGGAAATGTTCTCCTCTGGTCTCTTTTATCTCGTTCCTTTCCCACCTCACATTTTTGCCCTTTAGTTATGGACTTCCCTACTCTGGGGTAAAGATCTTGGCAATTCACCTTATGTATACCCCTCATGGTTCTTATAAACCCATGTCAGATCACCCCTCAGCCACCTAGACCCAATGGAAATATAAAGGACAATGATACAAATATCTCTGCCATGGTAACTGCCACTACTTTGCCGCAATATACTGGGATACATTTGTTCAGAACCTGGATTTTTATCTACCTTTTGTGTTTTAAGACCTCTAGCACTAGCTCTTCTGTAATGGGGAACTCTTTTCAAGACATCACTGTTTCTTTCCCTTTGCTTCCTGGTCTTTATCCACAATTTGCTTTGACATGAAATATTCGCTTTGGATCTCACCCAACTCCTGTGGTTCCACACAGGAGGGGCCCTATTGTCTCTCTAGTTGTATTTTTGTACTTGTATGCTGTAGGATCTCTTTGGATTCTCCTTAACCTTTTCTGAGAATCTCTCTCTTTTTCCCCCGTTTCGCTTTCCAACTTATCCAGCTTCTCCTTGTAAGTCAAACCCTCCAGGATCAGTAACATCTTGATCATTCTTTGCTCCATTTGCAGTTTCGGAAAATGCTTCCTAAAGCCAGAGGATCGGAATTCTATACAGTACTCAGACTGGAGACCCAACAATGTCTTGAACAGCCGTATCAGATGTCCCAGCTCATGTCCTCAGTGCTCTGACCCATGAGGGCAAGTGTGCCAAATCCGCTTTACCTATCGTGTCCACCTGTGATGTCACTTCCAGGGAACAATGTAACTACACCCCTTGGTCTCTCTCTCTCTGTTTGACCCTGGTAGCCCAGGGCCCTAGCATTAACCGTGTTAGTCCTCCCTGGTATGTCTTCAAAAGTCCAACACCTGAATTAAACACCATCTTTTATTCCTTGTCCCACTGTCCCTGTTATTCAAGAGCAACTTTGATAACTGTATTCCCTGCCCATGATAACACGGATGTTATTATCCACAAGCCTACTAACAATGACTCCTGTATTCCGTCGGTCTTCTTGGTCACCTCATCAGCAAATTCAATTCATTTGTGAGACACGACTTTGTATGCACAAAGCTGTCCTGACTATCCGTAATCAATCCTTACTTTCTGAAATGCATTTAACTCCTGTCCCACGGAATCACTTTCAACAACATTTGCACCACTGACAACGAGCTCATTGGTCTTTAGGCCCCTGCCTTTCCGTTGCAGCTTTTCCAAAATACTGGCACAACATTAACCACCCTCCAGGCTCCCAGATCATCACCTGTGGCTGTCAGTGATAGAAATATTTGTGTGAGGGACTCCTTAATTCCGTCCCTAACTTCCTCCAATATCCAGGGACAAACTTAATTAGTTCCCAGAAATTGTCTTGTTTTTTATGCATTTTAAATCCTCCAGCACCTCCTGCTCTGTAATGTGGACTCTTTTGAAGATATCACTGTTTATTTCTCTGACTTCCCTAGCCTTTGTACACAGTAAGTTGTGATGTGAATTTTTTGTTTAAGATGTCACCCATCTCCTGTGACTCCATACATTGATGGCGTCATTGATCTTAAAGGAGCCACATTTTGTCCTGAGTTAAGCTTTTTTTAATGAATATTCTTGAACAACATCTACGGATTTTTCTGAACCTCGTTTGCTAAGGCTTTCGTGGGTCCCCTTTGGGCTCTCCCGATTTTCCTCTTAAGTGTATTACTGCAATGTTCTTCAAGAAATTCACTTAATCCAGCTGGCTATATAATGACGTGCTCACTTTTTTCTTGACCATAACCTCAATATTCCCAGTCATCCAGTGTTTCCTACTTGTGATCAGCATTGTTCTTAACACTAATAGGAATATGCTGGCCCTGAGATCTCATTTTCTCGCTTTTGAAAGCTTCCCACCTGCCTGAGGTTCCTTCACGTGCAAATAGCCTCCAAATACCAACTTTTAAAATCTCTTGACTAATACCTTCAGGATTGGGGCAAGGCTAATTTTGATCTTTAACTTGTTGACCAGGCCTATCAATTTTCCATAGCCATTTTCAAACTAACAGAATTGTGGTCAATTTACCAAAACTCCCCCACTAACCTCTCAAACAATTTTCCCTACATTGCTTCCCAAGGGGAGGTCAGGTTTTACCCTTTTCTCCAGGCAGGTCATTTACATATTGACGGAGACCGATTTATTGAACATACTGAACAAATCACTCCCATCGAAGCTCAGAACACGTTGGCAGTCTCAGTCTCGGTTCAGAAAGTTAATATCCCTATCATTCTTACAGATATCTGAGACGTCAGGACATATTCACTGCTCAATTTCCCGCTGAATATCTGGGGCCTGTAGTACAGTCATCTCAAACTGATGATCCATTCTCATTTCACAGTTCTACTCGTATATCTTCACTGGGCGATCCCCAGGAATATCTTCTCTAAGTGCCGCAGTTATGTTTTCACGAATCTAAACCTCCTCTCCCCCTCCTCACATGCCTTCGCTTTAATCCTTCCTGTAACCTCTTTCCCCTGGAACATTGGGCTGCCAATACTGGCCTTCCCTCAGCTGTGGTTTTTCTCATACCTATGGTGTCCTAGTCCGATTTTCCCATTCATGAGTTGAGTTCATGCACTTTCCCTGACAGGCTTTTTACAGAAAAATAAATGCAGTTTAATTGATCAGTTTTCCTTCATTGCCTGCCTTGTCAATTGAAATGACTCGCTTCAATTTCTGTCCCAGCGTCAACCTTCAGACTGTAGCCTGAGATCATCCCCCTCACTGTGGACAACACCCTTACCTTTCATGTCATCTCCAAACCTAATAATGATACCTGCTGCTTTCACAACCAACTCATTAATGTGCATAATAATCAGCAATGGTTCCTGCACAGATCCTTGTGTTACATCCACTGGTGAAAGGCTTCTCATCACAAAAACAATCCTCCACCAATTTTGAATCCAATTTGCCAACTTGCCTTGAATCCCATGGGCTCTTCCCTTTTGGACCAGCTTTCCATGTGGGCCCTTGTCAAAGGCCATAATGAACTCCATGGAACCCACATCATCTGCACATCAATATTTTCAGACACTATAGCAAATAGTTAAACTGAGTTCCTCAGACAGTATCTTCCTCGACCAAATTCGTAATGACATTCCCTAATCGATTCCAGCCTTTCCAAATGTTGATACATCTTGTCCCTCAGGATTGTTCCCAATAATTTCCCTCCCCCTACTGTCAGACTATCTGCTCTGTAATTACCTGGCCTGTCCCTGCTGCCCTTCTTGAACAAAGGAATCACATTAGCGATCCTCCAGTCATTCAGCACTTCACTTGTGGCCAGCAAAGTATTAAATATATCCGCCAGGGCCCCAGAAATCTCCTCTCTTACCTCGCAAAGCAGCCTGAGATACATTTCATTGGACACTGAGGATTTCCACACCTTTACACCAGCGAAAGCATTTAATACCTCCTCCTTATTGATCTTCACATGTTCTCCAACCTTACTATCCAAACTGAAATCCCTGGCTAAAATGCCTTGCTCCTGTGTGAATACAGATGAGAAGTATTCATTGAAGACCTCACCTACTTCGTCTGGCTCCATGTACCAATTGTCCCTTAGGTTTCAAACCGGCCCCACTCTTTCGCCAGTAATCCTCTTACTCAAACTGTACTGGTAAAATACCTTGTGGCTTTTCCCTAACAGTATCTGCCAAGGATATTTCGGTACCATTGTTTGAACCTCATTTGTAAGGACCCCTTTGCACTCTCCATACTTGTGAAGGGCTTCACCTGGTTTGATTGCACTGTATTTTCTTTATCAAACTAACGATATCGCTTGATCAGTATTTGCTGGATTGCTGCCTTTGTCATTCCATCCTCATGAACACACCGCCCTGAATTTTCACTGTATCACTTTAAAATGCTCCCATTTTGCAAAAATAGACCAAACGTCGATGGTTCTTCCCAGTCCATGTTTGTCACATCCTGTCCAATGATCGTGATGCTAATAGGAGACTCAGTTCTGAGGGGGATTGACAGGAGACTGTGTGGCTGCAGAAGAGACCCCAGGAGGGTGTGCTGCCTCCCGTGTACCAGGGTCAAGGATGTCTCTGAGCGGTGACTGAACATTCGGGATGTAGAGGTGAACAGCCAAAGGCTATTGTGCACATTTGTACGATTCACCAAGGTAGTCAAAGGGATGGGGTCCTGTGAAATTAATACAGGGATGTCAATAAGAATTTAAAAACAGGAGCTCAATGGTAGTGATCTCTGGATTACACCCAGTGCCACGTGGCAGTGAGGATAGACATAGAAAGTTAGGCCAGATGGAAATGCGCCTGAGCAGCTGATGGAGAGTGCAGGGTTTTCAGGCCTTGGATGATTGGGATCTCTTCTGGGGTAGAGGTGACATGCACAAGGGGATAGGTTAGACTTGTAGCAGAGGGGTACCAGTATCCCTGGGGGGAGATTTGCTAGTGTTACCCTGGAAGGCTTAAATTAGTTTGGCACCAGTTTGGGACTTTGAATAGGAGAGAGACCATTGACCAATCAGGGGAAGACACATCAGCCATCGAGAACAAGTTTCCTGTTCAGGATCTCCATGGGCACAGTCAAGGAAGGGAAAAGATTTCTGGTTTAACAGGCATTTATTTCAACACACGAGATCTGACTCGTAAGGCAGATGAGCTCAGAGCATGGATTAGCTCTGGGGACTGGGATATTATAGCCATAACAGAAACATGGCTAAGAGAAGGGCAGGACTGGCAGCTCAGTGTTCCAGAATACAGAAGCTACAGGGTTGACAGAAATATAAATAATTGACGAGGGGGAGCTCTCCTTTTGATAACGAAGGGCATAACAACAGTGTTTAGTGAGGATATTCTTAAGGGGTCTTCAAATAAAGCCATATGTTTGGAAGTTATTAACAAAAAGGGAATGGTCGAACTGTTGGGACTGTGTTATAACCCTCAAAGAGCCAGCGGATACTAGAGGAGCAGATGTGTTGAGCGATTGCTGATAACATTAGGAATAATAAAGTAGTATTGTTTGGAGATTTTAATTTACCCTGGATTGACTGGGCCACAGAAACTGTAAAAGACCCGTATGGAGTGAAATATGTCAAATTTCATAAATCAAGATGTAGATGGCCTAATTCTACTTACGCGGGTGCAACACTGCGGGTGCAATCTCCCCTCAGAAAACGCGGTCAGGCAAATGACTAAAGTGTCAATCGGAGAGTACTTTGGGTCCACTGACCACAACAGTCTGAGAATTCACATAGTTATGGAAAAACATCGAATGGGTCCATAGATTAAGGTGCTAAAGTGGAGCAGGGCCAGTTTTGGGGCCATTAGGGTGAAGCTAAAAGTCACACAACAACACCTGTTTATAGTCCAACTAGATTGATCATTCCAAAAGATGAAAGACTTAATCGAAATTTGGTTAATATTACATTCCATGACATTGTAATCCTGTTGCTATAAATTCTGTGCCTTATGACTCTGTTCCACAACCACCGATGAAGAAGCAACGTTCCGAAAACTCGCGCTTCCAAACAAACCTGCTGGACGTGGTGTTGTGTGACTTTTAACTTTGCCCATCCCAGTCCAACACCGGCATCTCCAAATCATGACTACCATTGACTGGGTGAATCTGTTTGAATAAAAAGGAACGCCTGGCAAATGGGAGGCTTTGAAAAGTGTGTTCTCAAGAATGCAGGGTCAGTATGTCCCTGTTAGTGTGAAGGGAAAAGCTGCCAGGTTCAGGGATCCCTGGCTGATGAGGGATATTGAGGTTCTACTCATGAAAAAAAGATGGCATACATTGGCTTTAAGGTTTCCGTATCAACATAACCACTTTCAGTCCCAGAGACACAATCAATCTTTGTAGACTCCACAATCCTCTCAGGTCCCTGTTGCACTCTCGATCTGTAGAACTTACTCCAATGCCTATGGCTCTCCTGATCCACTTCCTACAAGACCCACCGTCTGTGTAACATCCTCCTGTCGCTAGCACCAACCCTGTCAATATAAACTCCTCCAGTCTCTCCATCCATCTACTCATTTCCATAATCTTCTCCAGCTCTGGCATCCCAATCTGTGTAAATGTCACCCTCCCCTACAATCCTTCCCTTGATCAAACTGTAGGAGCTTACTAATGGTCACTTTTTTCTGTAAAACTATCTCCAACCAAAATTGCTGTCCTTCTCTCCCAGAAAATCGGTCAGACGCCACACCCTTCATATCTAAAATAAACTCCAGAACCTTAGCCTTCCTATATCTACAAACATTTTCTGTCTGACTACTCTGCATATGTTTGTTTGTTCTTTCAATTTGTACATCCCACTTTATCTCTGTGATCTGCTCCTAAATCACTCCTTGTCTATTTAAACCACTCCATCGTCCCGACATTTTTATGCCTGTAAACTGCTCCTTCCCTCCCAGCTCCCTATCTCCAGGAACACTTGTAGGCCCTACAGCTCTCTACATTTCTGTAACGTCCTGTGGCTCTACGCTCCTCCTTCGTGGTGAAACCACGTCCAATCCCCAGAACCCTTGGAGCCTGCATCGTCTGCTCCTGATCAGACCATTGCTGCCTCTATTACCTCTGACATTCTGAGCAACCCGTCTCATCCACTCCAGCTTTCTGAAACATCTGCATGCCATTGTAGCCCTTCCTATGTAGAAGATATAACAGTAGAGCACCCAACAGGCCCTTTGGCCCTCAATGATGTGCCGACGTTTTATCCTACTCTGTGATCAAAATATAATCTACAGACCCTACATTTTACTATCATTCATGTGCCTATCGATGACTTAATTAACTATCCCTAATGTAACGGACTCTACGACCACCGTTGGCGGTGCATTCAACGCACCCACCACACTCTGTGTAAAGAACCTACCTCTGCCAACACCCGAACGTTTGTCCAATCACCTTAAAATTATGCCCTCTTCTGATAACCATCTTCACAATGGGATAATTCTCCGGCAATCCACTCTATCTCAGACTCGCATCGTCTCGTGCACCTCTATCAAATGACTTATCATCCTCAATGAGAAAAGCCCTAGCTCCCTCAGCCTTTCTTCATAAGGTCTGCCTCCCAGTCCAGGCAGCAACCTGATAAATCTCCTCTGCACCCTCTCTGAAGCTACCATATCTTTCCAATAATAAGTCAACCAGAAATGAACATGATATTCCAAATATGATCTAACCAGGGGTCTATAAAGCTGCATCATAACTTTTTGGCTCTTAAACTCATTCCCCCTGCTAATGAAAGCCAAAACACCATTCACCTTCAACACCCCTATCAACTTGGTTGACAACTTTGAGGGGTCTATGGATTGAACCCCAACATCCCGCTGTTCCTCGACACTCACCAAGAATCCTGCTTTTAACCTTGTCAAGGTTTTCTGTAAAATCCGTCCAATTTTAAACCCTCCCAATCTTAGTAATTTCCTCCAGTCCCTACAACACTCCTAAACTATGAAATCTCTTAACGTCACTACAATCCTCCTTAGCTCTGTAACTTCCTTCATTAGCATCAACACTCTAAATTCCTGAAGTCTCCTTTTGCCACTGCAATATTCCTAATATCTGTATTACCCTCCTGTCCTGATATTTCTCCCTTTCTACGTAACCTCCACCAACCTCTGGTGCCCTTCTGGGGAACATTGCAGAGGGAGGAAGAGTTATTGAGTCCGGGCCATATTACGAAGGTAGGAGGGGCTGCCGAACCTGGAGGGTGGTACAAATGTAGGAAGGGAAGTGGATCCTGCAGGAGGTTAGACTTAGTTGGATTTATAGAATCTGTAGGATGCAACCAAAGTTAGAATGTGTTGTGGAAACTGAAGGATGTTCCAATTTGAATGATGGATTTTATTTTTGACTGGATCACTGATCAATCTTGAAGAACTAATTTTGGAGATGTTTTTCAGAATGGCTGAACACAGCTTCAGATTCCCAGGCTGGGAAATGTGAGTTCAGATGTGAATCTATTTGCCCATTCTGTCTGTGTGCCTGACACTGACCTGATGATGCTCATGTGTCCTCCAGATCTGCATGACTGACCACAGCTCAGCTCAACAAAGCATTCGATTGGAATGAGTTTTTTTCATTATGTTTCAGCGGCAGTTGCAAAAGGTGCCGGAATTACTGAGTTTTGATTTTGAGAGAATGAAACCTGTATCATTGACTCTGCATCCTCTTTGTCAGTTTAAAGAACTGTCCATAAACCTACCGACATGATTGGCCAAGACACTGGTCCCAGCACGGTTCCAGTGGGACCATCCTAATGGATATTTTTAAACGTGGTGTGAGATGTGGCTGTCTCTGGCTTACCAGCCTTTCTTGCCCAGCTCTACCTGCCCTTGAGCTGAGTAACTTGCTCGGCCATTTCAGAGGGTCGTTGAGGAGCAAACACTTTGCTTTGGGTATGTTGTGGAGACCACGTGAGGATAGGCAGATGTCCTTCTCTAAAGGACAAGTGTTTGGGTTTTTTGTCCATCAACAATGGTTTCATACGTACTTATGAAATGTTAATTACTATTTTTAAAATTACTGATATCAAATTCCACCATTTCTGATATTGGGGTTTAAAACAGCCTCCGCTGAACGTTAGCTGAGATTTTGGATACATGCTCTAGCAATAATACCACTCGGCCATCCCTTTGCCTGATCACTGGTTGATCATCTCTGACCAGTTATACCAGTGTATCATGAAGTTTAACTCTTTCTTCCGACACAATTGTGTGACCCTGACATCTTCCAGCACTCTGGTGATATCATTCAGTATCTCTCCATGTGGTATCCCTCACTGTATGGGTCTAATTGCTGCCTCTGTCAGTCTCTCTCTCTCTCTCTCTGCCTTTCTGACTGTCTGTCTGTCTTCTGTCACACACACACACACACACACACACACACACACACACACACACACACACACACACACACACACACACACACACACACCAGATTCTGATCTAACAGAATTCTCCACCTACCCCGGAGAGATGATGCAGCAAGGAACAGGGATTGAGACTGGGATTTTCCAGATCTCAGTGATACTCAGGACCATTCTCCATATGTAACTCTCACTGCAACACTCTAATTTCCCATTTTGTCTGTCTATTTCTCTGTCTCCTGTAGATACTCAGGAAGTTCCTGACTCAATAGATTTCCCAGCGGCTGGGTCCCATCCACCACCCCATTGAAGATGGTTGGTAAGCCAGAGAGGCAAAGGGTAGGGAGATCTGGAGCCTTCAATAAATCCTGCAGTGAGGAAAGATCACGCACAGTGCACAGAGCAGACAGCAATTAGAGAGCTCCAAACACCAGATAACAGGACATGACACAGATACAGTGCTGGAGGCGGAGCAGAGTACAGACTTACTACCCAGTACTAAGGCTTGTTACTCTACAACACTGTATCTATGGCATGTCTTGTGGACCAGTTTCTTCAATAATTTTTAATTTCTATATTAAGTCTTATTTCTGTAAACTCCTCCCTTCCTTGTAGTCCCTCCACATATTTGAAATTTACTGCTTTCCAGACTGCCATCCTTATGTCTGTAACTTGCTTCAGTGTCGACAACATGCCTTATCTCAGTCGTCTCCTCCTCCAATAACTGGAGACAGAGTCATGCAGCACGGAAACGGTTTCCGCGATTCAACTAGTCCTTGCTGATCAGAGTCCCTGAACGAAACACATTTCGCTGCGTTTGACCCATAACCCTTCAAACCTTATCCTCTCCATGTATCTTCCAATATGTATTTTACATGTTGTCATTGTGCATTTCTCGACCATTTCACCTGGAAGCTCATTCCATACCTGCATCATCCTCTGAGTGAAATATATTCTTCCCCAATCCATTTTATGTCTTTACTCTCTCAACTCATATTTATGACCTCCAGAACATGACAGTGCAGTAAGGCCCTTCGGCACTCAATGATGCGCCAACCTGTGGAACCAATCTTAAGCTCAACTAACTAACACTATTACAATTCTGCCCAATGATTATTTAAATGACCTTAAAGTTGGCGAGTCCGCTGCTGTTCCAGGCAATGCACTCCACGCCCCTACTACTCTGAGTAAAGAAACTACCTCTATCACCCATCAATTTAAAGCTATCTTCCCTCGTGTTAGGCACCGCCATTCGGGGGAAACGTTCTCAATTTCCAACCCGTCTATCTCTCAGATTATCTCAGTTAGTAGGCCTGAAAACGTCTTTGCTTGAACGAAAACAGCTTCAAGTTCTTCAGCCTTCCTCATAAGACTCTCCCTCCATACCAGATGGCATCCTATTAAATCTTCTCTGAACCCTTTGCAAAGCTCACACATTTTTGCTGTAATGTGGTGACCTAAATTGTTCACAAGACTCCAAATGTGGCCACATCAGAATTTTGTTCAGCTGCAGAATGATCTCCTGGCTCCGAAATACAATCCCTCTCCCAATAAAATCTCACACAATACATGCCTTCTTAACAACCCTATCAGCCTGGGTGGCAACTTCCAACAATCTACGTACATGGACACAGAGATCTCTGCTCATCTACACTACCAAGAATCTTACCATTAGCCCAGTACTCTGTGTTCCTGTCACTCCTTACAAAAGGAATGACGTCACACTTTTCCACATTAATCTCCATTGGTGAACTTTCAGTCCAGCTCTGCAGCTTATCTATGACTCTCTGCAACTCTTTAACTCTCTAAAGGACAGCATCCTTCATCACTATCAACAATTTTACCGACCTTAGTGTCATCTGCCCAATTACTAACCCATCCTTCAATACTCTCATCCAGGCCATTTATATAAATTACAAGCAACATTAGATCCACAGCAAATCCTGGCGTAACCAACTAGGAACTGATCTCCAGGATGACTATCTCCCCTGAAACACTAATCTGTCTTCTTTTAGCGATCTAATTTCTGATCCAAACTACTAAATCACCATCAATCCCATGCCTCCGTATTGTATGCAATAATCTACCGTGTGGAAACTTAACACATGCCTTACTGTAATCCATGTAAAGCACATCAACTGCTTTACCCTCATCCACCTTCTTAAAGAACTCAATGAAGTTTGTGAGGCACGGCCTACCATTCACAAAACCATGCTGACTATCCCTAATCAAGTTATTCATTTCCAGATGATTATAAATCCTATCCCTTACAAGCCTCTCCAACGCTTTCTCCAGAATTGAAGTAAGGCTCACAGCTCTACAATTACCAAAGTTTTTTCTATTCGCTTCTTGATTAAGGAGACAACATTTGCTGTCCTCCAGTCTTCTGGCACTATCTCTGTAGACAATGATGGTGTAAAGATCTAAGCCATAGGATCGGCAATCTCTTTCCTGGCTTCCCAGATATTTCAAGGACCAATCCCATCCGGCCCAGGGACTTACCTATTTTCAAACTTTCCAGAATTGCTAACACCTCCTCCTCCTGCACTTCAATCCCAACCGATTTAGTACTCCCCTGCCCTGGGGTAAAGACATGGTTAAATCATCTTATGTGTTCCGCTCATGGTTTTATAAACCTTTATAAGGTCACCCCTCAGCCAAGTACACCGAATGGAAATACGAAGGACGGTGATGCAAGTATCTCTGTTCGTGTCCCCGCCATTACTTTGCCACAATGTTCTGGGATACATTTGTTCAGGACCTGAGGCTTTCTCTACCTTTGTGTTTTGAGATCTGCAGCACCACCTCTTCTGTAATGGGGACTCTTTACAAGACATCATTGTTACTTTCCCTTTGTGTACTTGTCTTTGTCCATAATATGTCCTGACAGGAAATGCACATTTAGGGTCTCGCCTATCTCCTGAGGTTTCACACTTGGGTGGCCTCGCTGATCTTTGAGGGGCCCTGTTGTCTCTCCAGTTGCTCTCCAGTTTTGTGTGCTATCGATAATTATTTACATTCTCCATAACCTTATCTGCCAAAGCTATCTCATCCCCCCCGTGTTGCTTTCAAGGTTATCCAGCCCCTCCGATTCTGTCAATCCCTCCAGTATCAGTAACATCTTTGTCAATCTTCTCCATTCACAGATTCAGGAAATGCTTCCTAAATCAGGATGATCAGAATTATACACAGCGTTCCAAAGCTGTGCTGTCGATCCCTCACCAATCCTTGTCTTTGCAAATACTTGTTATTCCTGTCCAGCAGAATCGCTTCCAACAACATATGCATCACTGACATCAAGCTAATTGGTGTTGTTGTCCCTGACTTCCCTCGCAGCGTTTCGTAAATACTGGCGCAACATTAGCCACCCTCCAGGCTTCCAGCTCATCACCCGTGGCTGTCACCGATAGAAAAATCTCTGCACAGGATCCCACAATTTCTTCCTTAGCTTCCCACAATATCCTGGGATATACTTGATTAATTCCCAGTGATTTGGCTCCCTTTTATGCATTTTAAAACTTCCAGTATCTCCTGTTCTGTTATGTGGAGTCTTTTGACGACATTACTGTTTATTTCTCTGAGTTGCCCAGTCTTTCTCCACAGTAAGTTCAAACGTGAAATTTTCGTTTATGATCTCAGCCATCTCATCTGGTTCCACACGTCGATGGCCCCATTGATCTTTAAAGAGCCATATTCCATCCGTATATAATCTTCTGCTGTTAATATACTTGCATTTTGCTCAGCCTGGTCTGCCAGAGATTTCTGTGGTCCCCTCTCCGCCCCCACCCCACTCCGGCCTATCACCCTCACCTTGACCTCCTTCCACCTATCCCACCTCCATCGCCCCTCCCCCTAGTCCCTCCTCCCTACCTTTTATCTTAGCCTGCTTGGCTACTCTCTCTTATTCCTGATGAAGGGCTTATGCTCGAAACGTCGAATTCTCTATTCCTGAGATGCTGCCTAACCTGCTGTGCTTTGACCAGCAACACATTTGCAGCTGTGATCTCCAGCATCTGCAGATCTCATTTTTTACTCGCCTTCTTATAACAGTAAATGTCTTTTGTCACTACAACATTCCATATTTCTGTTAGTATATAAAATACACTTCTCCCTGAAACACCCACTGTCTCTGCCTCTCAGACTGCCTGCTCTCCGTACATCCATCCCTATCCCTATCTCCAGAGTCAAATCCAGCTCCCTCTATCTCTTGTAAATTCCTCCAATCCCCAAAACCCGTTTGTCCCACTGACATCCTTGACCAAATGTAACTCTGTTTATCTCTAACATTTTGGAGCCCCTGTAAGCCTCCCTATTGCTGTGAACTCGACCCATCCGTTCAACCCGCCACTACCGAGAAATGACTCCCTGCATTCTCCATAAGACAGATGGAAGGTCAGTGAACAAATACGATGGAACTGTCATTCCGGAGATGAAGCTGCAGAATGACCATCGCTGGGATGGAAATATGGAAGGATTGTTGGGATCAAGGAAGGACAGGCAAAAAGCCACCAAATTGTGAAGAAAGGATGAGGTTAATTCATTAATGAGGCAGTCATGTGGATCTGAAGTTCAACATTTGGGAGTCTACTTGGGTGCAGCTGAGAATACGCAAGCAGCAGCAACCATTAGCAGGAATTCTTTTGCAGGAACTAGGCAGTGATGGTAATGTCAATATGGTTACGTTCAGGACACGGAATATACTTGCAGCAAGGGCAGAACAGTAAATGTGTGTGACAGTAGTCTCCATCCCGACTGGATAACTAATGAGTACCAGGGCTGTAATGGATGGAATCCTGGAATGTATGCGAGATGGTTTTTCATAACATCATATTAAGGAGGCATCAACAAAATTGTCTATTGTAGATCAAATGCTGTGAAATTATAAACATCTAATAATCCCATTATAAAGGAGTTTTGTGAGCAGAGATCCATAATGTTATAATGGAGATACTGAGTTGAGATGTAGGAGCGGAATGAGCCCATTTGGCCCATTGAGGATACTCGGCCCTTCAATCAGATCATGGCTGATCTGATGATCTTTAACTCTGCTTTATTGCCTTTTCCACAAAACTCTTGCTCCCGCGATTCATTAAAATTTGACCCTCTCTGCTGTAAATAATCTTATTGACCCAGCCTCGACAGCCTCCTGCAGTCAGGAATTCCCACAGAGTCCCGACCCTCTGATTGAATACATTCCTCCTCATCTCCATCTTAAATGGGTGAGCCCTTGATGGGATTTTCTGCCCCCTGGTTAGAGATTTTCACACAATTGAAATGAAAGGTAATGACTAATATAATTATTGCAGATGACATGAAAATTGGTTGAGTTGGGGTTAATGAGCAAGGAGATCCAATTTTGCAGGAGGTTAAAGATCAGTTGGAAAGATGTGCAGAGAAATGGCAAATTGAATTTAATCTGAACAAGTGTGAGATGATGTCAAGAAGAACGTTAGGATACTGAGGTGCATTGATATACAGAAGACTCTTGGTCCTAGCCAGTAACATCCTGAAAATGGCAACAGAAGTGTTTCAGATGGGAAAGAATGCAAATGGAACACTGGCCTTCATCGGTCACAACGTTGGGTATCGTGGTTTGCATCTGATGTTGTAATTGTATAAAACTTCTGTTTGGCCACATTTGGAGTACTGTGTGCAGTTCTCATCTCCTCAAAATAGGAAGGATGTGGAGGATTTAGAGAGGGTGCAAAAAGGGTTTATCAGCACGTTACCTGTATTGTGTTTTTAAAGGTGTGTTAGGCGTAAGAGGAAATTAAACAAAGATGGATTGCCTTGTGAGAGTATCAGAGGCTGACACGCGACCAGGTACAGGAATATAACGCTAGGACAGGGATAGGTAATGTGAATAGTTAGAATCTTTTTTCCAAAGTATAAGTTTCAAGAACAAGAGCGCAGTGGTTTAAGGTAAGAAATAGAAAGTATAAATGATGTGTGTGAGGCAGGTTTTTTTTTACAGAGAGTGGAAGTTGACAAGCGTGGTCTTGAAACAGAAATGTGAGTCAATTTTGAAGTGGCATTTAGACAGGAACATGAACAGGCAGGGAATAGAGGGATATGGACCATGTACATTCAGCTGGGATGAGTTGTGAATTGCATCATTGTGGGCGGAAGGGCCTATTGCTATGCTGCACTGTTCTATTTTCTAACTTCCCAGCACTTAACCGATGAAAGCACTTCAGAATCTTGCCTGTTTCATTCAGTTTCTCTCTCATTTTTCTCAACTTCAATGGTTTCATTCTCAAAATACTCTACCTCTTCTTATTATAAAGTCCCTCCATTCGCAACATCAGCCGAGTGGACCTTCTCTGTCTGCCTCTGATAAAAGAACAGAAGCCTTTGTGCAAGTTTCAATAAGGGTTAAAAATAACTTGGTAGAGAATAGGGCCCCTTAAAGATCAATAAGATCGCCTATGTGTGGAACCAGAGAAGATGTGTGATACATTAAACAAAAAAAAGTCTTGTCAGTATTTAGTCTGGAGAAAGATATGGAAGCTCGGGAACTTTGGGAAATAAATTGCCATGTCTTGGAAAGAATTCTCAACAGAGAAGAGAAAGTGCTGGAATATTAAATCAAATAAAGGTAGATCAATCCTCAGGAGCTTATTAGGTCGATCCTAGAATATTGAGGGAAGCGAGGGAAGAGGTCGCTAACAGAGATATTTATATTCTCAACAGACACAGTGAGGTGTTGGAAGACTGTAGGTTGGCTAATACTGTTCCAGCACTAAAGGGTTGCAGGGAAAATCCAGGAATTTACAGCCCCTTGAGCCCAGTGATTGGGAAGTTGTTGGAGGAGATTCTGACAGAAAGGAGCTGCATATATTTGGAAAGGCAAGGGCTGGTTAGAGATAGTCAGCATGGGTTTGTGAGTGGAAAACCGTGGTTCACAAACCGTGACTCTTCGTGGAGGTGGCCAAGAGATAGATGAAGGCAGAGTTGTCAACGCTGCCCACATGGACTTCTGCAAAGCATTTGACAAGGTAACAATAGATGTAGAACATCTACTCAAGAGGAAAAAGAACACTTAAATAAGGTTAAGGATGCAAGGATCGTTAGACCTCTATAGGGTTATAGGGGGGAGGCAGAATGCCTCAGTGGTTAGCACGGCTGCCTTACAGCACCAGGGAACGGATTTCGATTCCAGTGCTGGGCGACAGTTTGTGTGGAGTTTACACGTTCTCCCCATGTCTGTGTGGGGTTCCTCCAGGTGCTCCAGTTTCCTCCCACAGTCCAAATATGTGCAGATTAGGTGAATGGTTTTGGGCGGGATGTTCCGATGTTCAGAGGGTCCGTATGGAGTTTTTGGGCCAAATGGCCTATTTCCACACTCTGGGGACTCACTGAAGGTAGCCAGGAAGGAACTGAAGAAAGGAGTTAGGACAGCTAGAATGGGACACGAAAAAGCTTTGTTGGGAAGGATTATGGAAAATTATAAGGCAATCTCCAATTATGTGAGGAACAAAAAGATGGTCAGCGTGAGGGTAGGGCCAGTCAGGGATAGTGGAGGGTACATGTGCCTGGAGTCACAAAAGGTAGGAGAAGTCGTTAATGAATACTGTGCATCAGTATTCACTACTGAGAGGGACCTTGTCATTTGTGAGGACAGCGTGGAAAAGGACTGATATGTGAACAGGTTGATGTTAAGAAGGAGGATGTGCTGAGAATTGTGTAAAACATAAAGATATTTACGTCTTTTGCACCAGACGAGATATGCCCAAAGTTACTACAGGAAGCGAGGGAAGGGATTTCTGCGCCTTTGGCAATGACCTTTGCACCCTCACAGTCCACCGGAGTCGTACCAGATGGTTGGATATGGCAAATATCACTCCCTTTTTCAAGAAAGGGAATATGGATAATCCTGGGAATTACAGACCTCACTTTCTTATGTCTGTGGTATTATAATTATTGGAGAGGACTCTGAGAGAGGGGATTTATACCTCCGAAGAAAACCATAGTTTGATTAGAGATAGTCAGCAGGGCTTTATAAGGGACAGATTATGCCTCACAAATCTTATTGAATCCTCCGAGAATATGACAAAACACCTTCATGGCTCATTCAGAAAATGTAGAGGCATGGGATACAGGAAACCTCTCTGTCTGGATATGGAATTCCTGGTTCATAGAAGACAGAGGGTGATGATAGATAGGTAGGATTCAGCGGAGCTCGGTGACCAGTGGTGACCTGCTCTTTGTATATTTTTTACAAACTACTTGGATGTGGTTGTGGAAGAATGGGTGAGTAATTTTGCTAATGACATGGAGGTTGCTGGAGTGGTGAATAGTGTGGAGGTCTGTTGTTGGTTGCAGCAGGATATTGTCAGAATGCGGAGCTGGGCTGAAAAGTGGCAGATGGAGTTTAATCTGGAAAACTGTGAAATGATTTATTTTGGAAGGTCGAACTTGAATGCCGAATACATGATTAAAGGCAGAATACTTGGTAGTGTTATGGAACAGAGAAATCTTGGGTTCCACGTCCATCGATCCTTAAGCGTTGCCACCCAAGCTGATAGGTTTGTGAAGAAGGAATATGCCAGTGCCGGAGAGCGTGTCTTATGAAGAATGGTCCAGGGAGGTAAGCCTTTTGTCATTGAAGTGAAAAAGGGTGATGGGCGACTTGGTAGAGGTGAACAAGATGATGTGAGACATAGATAGAGTGAATAGTGAGAGACCTCTTTATATCATGGCATAAATGGCTATTGTCAGTGGCTACTTATAATTTTAAGGTGATTGTGGATGGGTAAGGAGACATTTCAGAGATAGGTTCTTTACACAGAGTGTTGCATGATTGGAATGCACTGCCGGCGATGGTAGGAGAGACAGATACATGAGGGATATTTAATGGACTCTTGGATAGGCACATGGATGGCAGTAAAATAAAGGGTATGTAGGTTAATTAGATCACAGACTGATAAAAGGTTGGCATGGCATCATGGCCGAAGGGTCTTGTACTGTACTGATCTGTGTTCTAGGTTCCGTGTAGTAAACTGGGTAATAAGCCTAGATAATTGTAAAAGGATATGGCATTCAGGAGGAGTGAGGGAACTTGTTACAAAATAGGCTTGATGGTCGGAGACAGAGGGTGATGGGAGACTTGTTATTTTTTCTGTCTGGAGGCATGTGACCAGCCGTGGAGTGGATCCCCTGTTGTTTGTTATTTCGATAAATAGTTTGGATGGGAATCTTGGTTTCCTGGTAAGTAAGTTTTTTGGGTGACATAAAATTGGTGGTAAATTGGATAGTGAGGAAGGTTATCTATGAAACAACAGGATGGACAGTACTGCTGGGATAGTGGACTGAAGAATAGCAGATGGAGTTTAATTAGATAAATGTGAAGTGTTCCATTTTGGTGAAACAGACCAGGGCGTGACTTGTACAGTTAATGTTCGCGCCCTGTGTAGTGTTGTCAGTCAGTGACCCAGGGATGCAGGTACACAATTCCTTGCGAGTGGCGACACTGGTAGACAGGCTGGAGAAGCTGCTGTTTGTGATGGTTACCTTCATAGGGCAAAGCATTGAGAGTAGAAATTGGGATGTCATGTTGTGGCTGTACAAGGCATTGGTGCAGCCTCCATAAAAGCATTGTTGATCAATCTGAAAAACTCATCATGTTCACTTAGCTCCTTTAAGGAAGGACATCTGAAATTCCAACGTGATCTGGCCTACATGTGAATCCAGATCCACAGCAATATGGCTGACTCTGAACTGCCCTCTGGGTAATTGGCAGTGGGGCAAAGAATGCTGGTCCAATCAGTGTCACCCTCATCCCATGAATGAATAAATAAAAATGCATATGTTTCTCCCTACCTCTGAAAACCCCTCCAGCTGCAACAATCCGTACTGGCTTTGTAACACCGTTCAGGTCTGGACCACTCTCTGTAACACTCTCACCACCTCCAGCACCTTCACCTCTCCCTGTTACTATCGTGTCATTAAACCCTGATCATGATTCCCATTCCACTGCCCTCCTCCTGCTAGCAGATCCTTTGCAATCCCTTTAACACTTGCTGCTTAAACTCTCTCTCATTTCATGACTTAAGTACTTTGTGGTTATCGTCTAAACCTCATAATCTGATATGATCCGTTTTGTCCTGAGTGAGGGGCCGGTGGGAATTCCTTGATGAGGTTTTGTCTGTTTCAATGGAATGTCCTTTTGTTGAGTGGTTTACACTTTTCCTTCAAATGTTTTCCACTGTTCATTTACAGACACATGGTTAGCCTGTTTACCTTGGTCAGTTCTCCTCTAAAACTCATGTAATTGGCTGTTTTTGTTTCGAGATGCAGCTTGTCCTTTCTGTGATTCACTTTTCAAAAATTATATTACTTTAAACGGCACTTTATACAATTTCCCAGAGGATCTCCTCAGGTGACATTACTCACGAAGGTTCATGACACAACGGTCGCTCTGAGGTAGTTACGTCCCTTGCCAGTTGCACAATGTGTTATTCAAAGAAACACTGAAAAAAAATTCTACAATCTCCTCTTCGAATATCACCCTTGCCAGTGTAATGGTGAAGATTATATGAATATTGAAGTTTCACTAAATTATCACAATGCCCTTATTAAAAATTCCAGTGAGTTCCTCTTTAATGCAGTGATGAGTAATGTAATGCTGTTAATTGGCCTAAAACTGTTCTGCTGCTTGTGTCCTTGGCAAGTAGTAGCCAGAATTTACGTTCAGACTGACTCCATTTCATGATCTGATGCCAAATGCTTTACCTGTCATGCCTTTGTTCTCCATTATTGTTAGCATTACCTATTTTGCCTGAGTTTCTGCAAGGTTGTGAAACATTGAATATTTATGTTCCAACTGCTGTTCGTCCTGTAACCACGTCTCCCTGGTGTTTAAATCTCTTTTATCGCTGTGTCACAAATCAGTCTACCTTGCTGCAGAGACTTTGTCCACTCCAAAAAAATCATAATTTGATCTTTCCCACAATTCCCTGTCACAACTCGATTTACTGATGTACAATTTTAGTTAAAAGTTGTCCCTTCCTGTTCCTTTCAGCTTGTCTTCTGCCACATCCCCGTGCTGTTCACATGCGTCATCTTTTCTATTTGGATTTCGGAAGCTCCTTTCATCTGAACCTTCTGTTAGTTTTAAGCCCTGTCCATAAACCTATTGACATGATTGGCCAGGACACTTGTCCCAGCTCAGTTCCAGTGGGACCACATCCTTATGGATTTTTATTTTAAAATCAGGTATGGGATGTGCGTCTCTCTGGCTGACCAGCCTTTCTTACCCAGCACCAGCTACCCTTACGCTGAGTAACTTGCTCGGCCATTTCAGAGGGTAATTTGGAGGCAATGACATTGCTGTGGATATGTCGTGCAGACCACGTGAGGATGGGCAGATGTCCTTCTCTGAATGATAAGTGTTTGGATTTATTGTACATCTGTAATGGTATTTATACATTGTCAATTACTATTTTTAAATAATTTATTTCAAGTTCCACCATTTCATATGATGTGGTTCAAATCTGCCTCTCCTGAATATTAGCATAGGTTTGGGATACATGCTCTAGCAACAATATTACTAGGCCATTACTTTGTCTGCTCACAGGCTATTTATCCCTGAACACTGATACCAATGTATCATGAAGCTAAACCTGTTTTTCCTTCATGATTGTTTGATCCTGATACTCTGGTGACATCACTATGTCTCTCAATGTGGTATCCCTCACTGTTTGGGTAAAATTGCTGCCTCTATCAATGTCTCTCACTCTTGCAGCTACTCCAGATCCTGAGCCAGCAGAATTCTGGACTCCAGAGAGACGCAACAGCACAGGCCAGGGATGGAGACTGAGATTTTACAGATCTCATTTGGACACAGTACTATTCTCCATGTGTAACTCTCACTGCATCAGTCTAAGTTCCCATTCTGTTTATTTCTTTGTCTCCTGTAGGTTCTCAGGAAGTTCCTGACTCAATAGATTTCCCAGCCGCTGGGTGTCTCATCCATCACCTCATTGAAGATGGTTGGTCAGCCAGAGAGGCAAAGGGCAGGGAGATCTGGAGCCTTCAATGAATCCTGCACTGAGGTAAGATCACTCACAGTGCGCAGAACAGAGAGCAGCGAGAGGGCTCCAAACATCAGCTAACAGTGCTGGAGGTGGAGCAGTGTACAGACACACCCCAGGTTCATTCACCGCGTCTACTGTAAGTTTTGTTGTTCTGAGACAGTATCAGGAGTGTTACAGTTATCAATCCATGCCTGTGATGTCTTAGTGAGCACCAGGACAACAGAGAGGAAAAAAGGCTTCCCGTGAGTGGGTGGGAATGCTGCCTAGCATCTTTCTGTTCTGTGTTCCCCCTCCAACACTGTGCATATACCATGACTCGTAGACCAGTGTCTTCAATAATTTGGAACTGTTATAACAGTTCCTGTCCCTATAACATCTACCCTTCCCTATAGTCCCTCCCAATATGTGAAATGTACTGCATTTCAAACTATTACCCCTATCTCTGTAACTTTCTTAAGTGTCTACAGCATGCCTTATCTCTATAGTCTCCTCCTCCAATAACTAGAGACAGAGGCATGCAGCATGGAAACGGTTCCTTCCATCCAACTAGTCCATGCTGTCCACTGTTCATGAACGAGTCGCATTTGTATGTGTTTGGTCCACATCCCGTCAAACCTTCTCTTCTCCATGTATCTGCCCGAATGTCTTTTCCATGTTGTAATTTTATTTTTCTCTACCCCTTCCCCAGACGCTCATTCCATACCTGCACCATTCCCTGTGTGGAAATGTTCTCCTCTAGTCGCTTTCAAGTATTTTCCCTCTCACCTCATATTTCTGCCCTCTAGTTATGGATTCCCCTAACCTGAAGTAGATACCTTTACTATTCACATTACGTATACCCCTCATGATTTTATAAACCTCAGCCACCTCTGCCCAAGGGAAATACGAACGATAATTATACAAATATCTCTGGCACGGTCGCCACTGCGGCTTTGCCACAATGTTGTGGGATACATTTGTTCAGATCCTCTGGCATTCTATACCTTTGTGTTCTAAGATCTTCAGCACCACCTCTTCTCTAATGGGGACCCTTTTCAAGACATCATTGTTTCTTTCCTTTTGCTTCCTAGTCTTTGTCCACAATATGTTCTGACATGGAATATTCATTTCCGGTCACGCTCATCTCCTGTGTTTCCAAGCATGGATGGCCTTCTTGATCTTTGAGGGCCCCGATTGCCTCTCTAGTAACTTTGTTGTACTTGTGTGCTGTAGAATCTCTTTGGATTCTCCTTAACCTTATCTGCCAAAGCTAACTCATCGCCCGATTTTGCTTTGCAGCTTCTCCGGCCTCTGTTTCTATCAAACCCTCCAGTATCAGTAACATCTTCGTCAATCTTTGCTCCATTTGCAGTTTCGGAAAATGCTTCCTGAAGCAGGAGGATCAGAATTCTACACAGTACTCCAACTGGAGACACAGCAATGTCTTGTACAGCCGTATCATGATGTACCAACTCAGGTACTCAATATTCTGAACTATGAGGGCAAGTGTGTGCCTAATGCTGCTTTTCCCACCCTGTCCATCTGTGAAGCCACTTCAAAGGAACAATGTAACTGCACCCCTTGGTCTCTCTCTGTTACGCAACACTGCTCAGAGCGCTGCTATTAACTGGGTCAGTCCTCCCTGGTTTATCTTTACAAAATCCAACACCTGAATTCAGCTCCATCTTTCATTTATCGACCCACTGACTCGGTTGATTAAGATCACCTTTGATAACTGTATTGACTGCCCACTATAACATGTATTTTACTATCCACAAACGTACTAACAATAATTCATATATTCTCGTTTATGTCAATAATACACATGTGTGGATCCTGCACCGATCCTTATGGCACACTATTGGTCAGAGGCCCCCAGTATGCACAACAACCCTCTCCCAGCAGCCTCTGTCTCCTACTTCCAAGCCCAATTTGTGTTTGTTTGGCTTGCTCTCCCTGATCCCGTCATCTTACCTAACTAACTAGTGCACCAGGCTAAACCCTGTCTAAGGCCTTGCTGAAGTCAGGATAGACAACGTCTACTGCTCTGTCTTCACCCATCCCCTTGGTCACCTCTTCAACAAGCTCTATCAAGTTTGAGAGACACCCCTTTGAACGCACAAAGCTATGCTGACTATCTCTAATCAATCATTGCCTTTCCAAATGCATGTAACCACTATCCCGCGAAGTCGTTTCCAACAGCATTGGCACCACTGACATGAAGCTAATCGGTGTTTCTGTCCCAAGCTTTCTCTCGCAGCCTTTCCTAAACACTTGCACATCATGAGCCACACTACAGGCTCCCAACTCACCACTCGTGTCTGTTAGTGATAGAAATATCTTTGTAAGCTTCTTCCCTAACTTACCCCAATGTCTTGGGATGTACTTGATTTGTTCCAAAGGGAGTTTTTAAAATTTTAATGAATTTTAAAACTTTCAGCACCTCCGGTTCTCCAATGTGGACTCTTTTGAATACATGACTCTTTATTTCTCTGCTTCCCTAGTGTTTTATTACACATTAAGTTCTGACGTGAATTTTTTGCTTCGGATCTCACAATTTCCTGTGGCTTCAAGCACGGATGGCTTCATTGATTCTTCAGGGGTCACATTTTGTCTCGAGTTAATCTTCTGTTGTTAATATAATTGTAGAATCTCTCTGGATTTTCCTGAACATCCTCTGCCAAAGCTCTGTTAGTTCCCCTTTAGGCCCTCATTATTTCCCTCTTCAGAGTATTACTACACCCACAATGTTCTTCAAGGGATTGACTTAATCCCACTTGCTATGTAGGACATGTACCCCTTTTGTCTTCACAGAACCTCAATATCCCAAGTCATTCAGTGTTTCCCACTTGTTCCAGCATTGTCCTTCACAGTAACAGGAATATGCTGGCTCTGAAATCTTAATTTATCTCTCTGTTGAAAGAATTCCACTTACCCGACGTCCCTTTACTTTAAAATAGCCTCCATGAATCAACTTTTGGACGGTCTTGCCTAATACCTTCGGGACTGGGGCAAGGCCAGTTTTGATCTTTAACTTGTGGACCAGGCCTGTCCTTTTCCATCGCTATTTTCAAATTGTGGTGACTTTGCCAAAGTGCTCTCCCACAAACACTTCAGCCCCTTTCCCTCCCTTGTTTCCCGAAGGGAGATCAGGTTTTATCCCTTCCTCCAGTCGGACCAGTTACATACTGACTGAGACAGTTTTCTTGAACACACTGAACAAATTTCTTCCATTCAAGCTGTGAACACTCTGGCAATACCAGTCGTTTAGAAAGTTAAAATCCCCGACCATTACAGCCCTATCATTCTTACAGATATCTGAGATATCCGACGTATTTGCTGCTCAATTTCCCGCTGACAGTAGTACTGTCATATCAAACTGATCATTCAGAATAAATTCTCAGTTCCACTAATACAGCTTCACTGGGCGATCCCCAGGAATATCCTCTCTCAGTGCTGCCCCTCCTCTCTTGCCTCCCCTTCTATCCTTCTGGTAGCATCTATCCAGGGAATATTGAGCTGGCTGTCCTGCCCCTCCCACAGTTTTGTTAATGTAATTCCTGTGACATCCCTGTCCCATGCTCCCATCCATGCTTTGCGTTCATCTACGTAACATGTTAGGCCTTTTCTCTTAAAGTAAATGCAGCTTAATTGATGCATTTTCCCTCATTGCCTGCTGTGCTCTTGTCTGGCTTGTCGATTGAAATGACTCTCTTGAAATTCTGTCCCAGCCTCAACTTCAGACTGTAGTCTGAGACCATCCCCCTCACTGTGAACAACACCTTTCATGTCATCTGCAAACCTACTAATGATATCTTCTGCTTCACATCGGAGTGATTAATGCCCATAATGAACAGCAATGGTTCCTGCATAGATCCCTGTGGTACACCCGCTGGACAAAGGCTTTCAATCAAAAACCAACCCTCCAACAATTTTGGATCTAATTTTCCAACTTGCCTTTGATGCCATGGGCTCTTCCCTTCTGGACCAGCCTTCCACGTGGAACCTTGTTAGAGGACTTAATGAGCTCCATGTAAACTACATCATCTGCACTGCCTTCATCAATATCTTCAATCGTAATTTCAAAGATATTTCAGCTGAGTTCATCAGACATTATCTTCGTCTTCAAACCCATGCTGACTATTACTAATCAATCCCTGGTTTTCCAGTTATTGATTCAACCTGTCTTTCGGAATTGTTCCCAATTTCCCTCCCACTACTGTCAGTCTATCTGCTCTGTAATTACCTGGCCTAGCCCTGCTGCCCTTCTTGAACAAATGAACCACATTAGCGATCCTCCAGTCAGTTGGCATTTCACCTGTGGCCAGCAAAGTATTAAATATATACACCAGGGCCGTATCAATCTCCTCCCTTACCTCCCATAGCAGCCTACGATACATTGCATAGAGTACTGGGGATTTCTCCACCTTTATGCCTGTGAAAATATTTAATACCTCCTCCTTATTGATCTTAACATGTTCTGGAACCTCACTATCCCAACTGAAATTCCCGGCTAGAGTGTCTTTCTCCTGCGTGAATACCAATGGGAAGGAGTCATTGAAGACCTCACCTATTTCCTCTGGCTCCATTCACAGATTGTCCCTTTGGTTTCTTACAGGCCTCCCTCTTTCACTTCAAATCCTCTTACTCTCACGATGCTGATAAAATACCTGTGGCATTTCCACAATCGTATCTGCCAAATATATTTCATGACTATTGTGTATCCCTCATTTTCCACAATCCCCTTGCACTCTCTATTTTTGCACTATATTTTCTTTATCAAACTCACGATATCACTTGATCAGTATTCGCTGAACTTTCTGTCTTTAGCATTCAATCTTCAAGGAACACACTGGCCCTGCATCATCATTTTAAAATACTCCCCTTTCCTAATATGCACCCAATTGCAGAGTTCCCCTTGTCTCTGTTTGCCAGATCCTCTTTAATGATCGCAACACTGATGGGAGACTCAGTTGTGAGGTGGACAGACAGGAGACTGTGTTGCTGCAAAGGTGACCCCAGGATGGTGTGCTGCGTCCCAGGTACCAGGGTCAAGGATGTCTCTGAGCGTTTACTGAACATTCTGAAGGGGCAGGCTGAACAGCCAGAGGTCATTGTGCACATCGACCCACATGACAGAGGTAGACAAAGGGATAGGCCCCTGAGAAATAAATACAGGGAGTTAGGTAAGAAGTTTTTTAAAAAATGGTTATTGACCTTCATGATCTCCAGATTACTCTCAGTCCATGCGCCAGTGATGATAGAAATAGAAAGATCGGCCAGATGGATGTGTGACTGAGGAGCTGGTGTAGAGGGCAGGGTTTCCAGTTCTTAGGTCATTGGGATCTCTTCTGGGGTAGAGGTGACCTGTACCAGGGGGATGGTTTGCACTGGAAGCAGAGGGGCACCAGTATCCCTGGAAGGAGATTTGCTAGTGTACCCGGCAGGATTTAAACTAGTTTGGCAGGGAGTTGAGACTCTGAATAAGGCAGGTGCCAGCAACGAGTCAAGCGAACATACTTCAGCCATCGAGAGCAAGTTTCATATCCAGGATATCCGGGGCACAGTAAGGGGAGGAAGACTTCGGGTTTGAAGGGCATTAATTTCAATGCACGATGCCTGACTGGTAAGGCAGACAAGTTGAGACTATGGATTAGCTCTGGGGACTGGGATATTATTGCCATAACAGAAACATGGCTGAGAGAAGGGCAGGACTGGCAGCTCAGTGTTCCAGGATACAGAAGCTACATGCGTAACAGAAGGGCAAGTAAGTGGGGAGGGGGAGTTGTCCCTTTTTTAGGGAGGACATAAAAACAGTGCCAAGAGACGATATTGTTAAGTGGTACTCAAATGAGGCCATACTTTTAAAAGTTAGAAACAAAAAGAGGATGGTCAGTCTGCTGAGATGATGTTCTAGACCCCCAAATAGCCAGCGGGTACGAGAGGAGAAAATGCTTGGTGAGATTGACGAGGTCACCCAGAGTGTAAAAGGACCATACGGGGTGGAATTTGTCAAATATGTCCAAAAAAGTTTACCAAATCAAGAGTTCGAGGGCTCTATGCTACTCAGGCGGATGCAACATGAGATCTCCCCTCAGGAAACGAGGTCGGCCAAGTGACTGAAGTGTCAGTCGGAGAGCACTTTGCGTTCAGTTACCACAACCGTCTTCATTTTAACATATTTAAGGAAATGAGTATGCATTAGATTGCAAAGTGGGGAATTGGATTCTTTAATTTAGTGCAAGACAAACGATTCGCAAATAGGGCAAGTTCATTGGGAGACCAAGAGAAGGAATGTACGAAGATTTGAGAACAGCCATAATGGAGTCATTCTGTGAAGTTATGGAATTGAATACCTACTCCTACAGGATGTAACGTACCAAAGTGAAATGTGAGGTGTTACTCGAGCCTGGGTTGTGCTTCACTGGAACATTGCAGCTGCTCAGGACTGAAATGTAAGCATGAGAGCAAGGAAGGTTATTGAAATGGGAAACAATGAGACGGTTAGGGCTATTCCTACAGACAGAGTGGGAGTGTTCCTCAATGCAGTCTCTGTTTCGTCTCCCAACCTAAAAGGAGACTGAATTGTGAGCAGCAATGACAGGAGACTGGATTTAAAGGTTACAAGTGAAATGCTGCTTCTGGAAGGTGTGTGTTGGGCTGTTAAGAAATGAGGAATGAGTCATCGATCTTTTCAAATGTCCAAACGTATTTCTTCTTATATGTAAACTACATTGTTCCACAATTTGGAGAGAGTAAGTACTACAAGTGTGGGAGGCCAGAGGTAATAAAGCTGGAGCTGGATAAACACAGCAGACCAGACAGTATCAGAGGAGCAAAAAGGCAATATTTTAATATTGGAACTTTCGTCAGGACTGGGGCGGGGGAGGGGAGCCCAGAAATGGAGTGATGGGATATGGAAGGGCGAAGGGTAGGTATGATGGTGGAGTATGCATGTCGGTATGAGGTTACTGTGATTGGTCAGTGGGAAGGGTGGAATGGATATGTGAGTGAGAAGATGGACAGGTGGGTCTGGTCAGGGAGAAGGGATAGGGGATAAGGCTGCGTTTAGAAGGATTTTGACGCTTCTGCAGTCAATATTGAGGCCATTGGGTATCAGCTTCAAAGGTAAACTCTCAGGTGATGTTCCTCTGACAGTGGACAGGCCAAGGATGGGCATGTGCCCGGACGAGTTGAAGGGGGGATTAAAATGGAAGGTTACTGGAAAGTCGAGTTGGTTGTTGTGTTCAGAGCACTGGTACTCCATGCAGAGCCTGATCCTGCCCTACCAAGCTCGTCTCCAACTCCCGATGTGGTCTCCCCTCTATCTGGGAGACCAAAGGGAGATTCAGGGACATAGTCATGGAGCATCTGCTCTCTGCATGCTTTAACCAACCCAACATTCCAATTGCCATTCAATACTCCCTCACAACCCGCTCATCCAGCGACAGGTCCATTCTTGGCTTCCTCTTCTGTCAGAGTGAGGCCAAACAGAAACTAGGGAACACAACCTGATCTTTCAGCTTGAGAGCTTACAGTTCACTGGTCTAAATATTGACTTCACTGGCTTCAAATTTTCTCCGCCCACAGCCTTATTCCATGTTCCCCTTCCCTGACCTGACCTAAGCTGTCCATCTTCCTATTCGCATATCCGCTGCATCCTTCCCACTGACCAATCACATTATCCCCCTTTTACATCCCCTATCGTCATCCCATCTACGCTTCCCTCAGCCCCACCCCTCTCCCACTATTTACTTCCCTGCTTCCCTCCCCCTGCCCCAATCTTGATGAAGTCTTTCAACCTGAATCGTTGACTTTCCTGTTCCTAGGATGCTGGCTGACCTGCTGTGCTTTTTCAGCTTCATATGTTTTGCTATATCCGCAGCAACAGATTTTATTGTGTTTTTTATACATTTTATTTTAGTCTGTTTACTGATAAGCTTATCTCAACATTCTCACTACAGGGTCAGGGAAACAAACACTTTGTCACGAATGCTCCTGTCTGCTTCAAAATAATTTCCTTTGTTTTAACTGTACTTTCAAGTCTGCTGTTCACAATAGCATTGTACATTAATGCTTGTTATGCTGTAGCTTAATCACACCACGTCCAATATACTTCACAACTTCCTTGTTATTATACTCCACGCATCTATTCATAAACCTAAGGATCCATTAAGTCCTTCTATACAACAATTCCAACTTGCCTGGCCATTTATAATTTCCGGTTTTCTGTGTCCCTCTCTCCTTACATTTGCCAGTCCTCCCTCACTCCGAAATTCCCTGAAAAATCACCAACAATGCCTCCCCAATCACTTGCGGCAACTCTTTAGAACTACGGGGTGTTCTCCAACTGGTCTCGCTGATTGATCCAACTTCACCTTCCCCAGCACCTTCTCCTTACTGTTGGTCACTATACTCACCTCTTCGCTCTGACAGTCTTGAAGTTCTGACATTTTGCTGGTGTCTTCCACCATGAAGACTGTTGCAATGTATTCAATTCCTCTGCCATTCCATTGCTTCCCATAACTATTCAAGCTTCATTTTCCAACACTCCTCTGTTTGTTCTTTACTCCATGTCTTCCTTGTTATATATCTAAAAATCTCTTTCAATGTTCTTTTACATAATTAACAAGCATAATATCATATTTCACCCTCTTCTCCTATTTGCTGTTAATAGTTATTCGTGCTGGATGTTGTAGACTTTGTAATCGTCTAGGTTCCCAATAATCTTCACCACATTGTCTGAATTTTCTTTTGCTTTTATGCTGTCCCTGAGTTCATTATCACGCATGGCTGCCTTGATTTCCGCTGAATGTCTATTTTCTTACATAGGATTAATTTCTGATGTGCTACTGAATTACCTCCAGAAACTCCTGTCATTGCCGCTTCACCATATTCCCGACCTCAGCTCCCCTTCCAACTAACTCTAGCCAACGCCATCCTCATGTCTTTTTAGTTACATTACTCAATTATAAGCCATCTCATCCAAAAGTGAGCAAAAGATGTAAACTGAAGGAGGGACGTTTGAGACATGGGTAATGAAGAATGATTGGAGGATTTATTAACTAGATGGAAAGATAAAGACAGAGACACAGAATATAGACGTGGAGATGTAAAATTAGGGAAGTCTACATTATTGATTAGAATTAGACATGCTTCCGTATTTGGTTTGACAATTCCTGTGTGCTGTGGTCCTTTGTACAGTATATGTGCAACAGATTAATCTGCTGAAATCCTGGATGTGATGCCAGAACTTTTACCTCCATCAATATGACATGCACCAACTGGTGACAGAACCCAGTATATGTTTCCTTGGTGAACATGGATTAACTGAAACAAATTGAAACACCAGAAGCAGGAATTTATAACATCCATTCGATAAGAATGCAAGATTAGATCAGGGAATGCCAGAAAGTGGCAGGAGGCAGACGGTTCGTTGAGAGAAGGGCAACATAACATCTAGTCTGAAGATTAAATAACATATTAATATTTTATAAATTTTGTACATCACATGCATCATTTTTGTTTCCAATGTCTGTCTTGTTCATTCTGAATATGTTGCACAGATCTGAACAACCTTACCTATCTGTACACAAACACACATACACAAACACACATACACTCACGCACACACACACACAGACACACTCACGCACACACACAAACGTAGACACAGTCTCACACACACACACACACACACACACACACACACACACACACACACACACACACACACACACACACACACACCAATCACTATGCAGTCATTCCATTTCAAATCATTCTGTTTTGTTTACATTGTCGCTTGCCGTTCCTTCTTCTGAATATTTTCTGGTTCTTTCACTGCATTTTATTTTATTCTGTCTGTCAAGAAGACATTTGGGAATGGTGGGGATGTCACTTTACTCCTCATCAGCCACTGTCTTCTATTCCTTTCTGTTTCTTAACCCATGAAAAATACGGATTGTGTCTGACCCTTTAATCCGAATAAACAGGTCAATTTTAAACAGAACACTTACTTTTGCACTAAGGCTACAAAAAAAATCTCAAAATGAAAAGGCATACAAATTGTGCAATAAGATGTTTGCATCTTTATAAACAGATTATAGAATTGCATTGTGTAAACGATAAACACTTAACTGGTAAGAGCTCTGAGAGTAAAATCCAGGGAAATCCGTATTTCTTGTGTATGTTCAGGGCAGTTGTGCCCAGAAGCAGTTTTATATAGGAAGTTGGTGTGGTGGAGGAGACTTCAGTGTAGTAACAACATCTCGATTGACGCCGTGTATTGATGACTATTCAGGCAGGTTACTATCCCATCCTCGCTATTGTTGGTGTTCCTGGTGAGTCGATCTCTGCCCATTTACTCATTCACTAACCTGTTGTGAATGTCGTCGTTTTCTCTGCAGTGTATATTTGGCAGTGATCCAAACTATTGTCTTCGCTTTCAATCACAATCTCCATTTCTATGCCATGAATTTCATATCCCTCTCTTACAAACATCTGAGGAGAAACGAAAGTGTTCATAACCACGATTATCCCATTTTATCATGAACTGATTTATATCTCAATATTCTGTCTACAACAAAACTTGTCCACTCCCACCTTCACAATATCCCCAGCATTCACTTCTGCCTCAACGCTGTTTCTGAACATACCATCATCCACACCTTTCCAGTTACAATTCTCCTGACAACTCTTCTCGTTACACATATTTTGATCACAAACGTTTCCTTACCTCGTCCTGGACCTTTGTCAGGTGCAAAGTGTGAAGTCAGTTTGATTCTAAAATGAGTTTCAGCATAACCAGTAACCTCGCACGAGGGAGAGGATGATGCTGTCAGTGACCAGGAAGTGACAGTTTCATTGAACTGTCTTGATTCCAGAACTTTCTGAGCGGGAGTGGGTGTCACGCCCATCATCTCCCAATTGCAATGTTCCAATGTATTCACACAGTGACGGAATCAATCTCAGCCTGCTGCTGAGGGTAATACCTTCGTGCTGTCTCCATAATGGAGGGTAGACAAATCTTCTAGAAATAATATGGGACAGATTCACTGGTGAAATTAAGAGCATGATTCGAATTAATAAAGTGAACTTAGTCAAACACTAATTGAATTGAAGGTTGGCAAGTTACTGCACCAAATGAGTTCCATCCGAGTTTTCATGGAAGTGGCATTAAAACTAGTGAATGAGTTATAGAGTCATACAGGACAGAAACAGACGCTTCGGTCCAACCAGTCCCTGCTGACTATTCCAATTCCAAACTAACCTAGTCCCACCTACCCACGGTTGGCAAATATCCGTCCAAACCATTCCTATTGATGTACCTATCCAAATGTCTTTTAAATGTTGTAACAGCAAGAAAGAAGTATTGATTACCCTAAAAATTGCTTTAGATTTTTCTCGTTCCTGCAGACTCGAAAGTAATTATTGTAATCCTAAATATTTAAAACCAGCCTGGGAGGTAAAACAAAAAAAAAAGTACCTTGATGTTAGGTCTCAGGAAAATAGTAGAACCTTTTACGAGAAATTTTATAACTCGACACCTGGGAAATCATGATGTGACTTGATCCAGTCAACTAAGATTTAGAATACGGAAATCATCGTTGAGAAATCTGGGGAGTTTGTGTTAGTTGATACATCCACAAGAGAGAACCAGTGGGAGTGGTGTATTTGAATTTGAAGAATCCTTTTTTTAAATTGTTGCTAACAAGTGAACAAAGGAAGTTAGAGCACATTGATAAGTTGCGGACGTGGTGATCTGGATATACCACATGGATCGAGAATTGTTCAGTGGAATCAATACAGAGCTTCTTGCACTTTTATGGACTGAAGGCAGTTACTCATGGGATATCACAAGTTTCGGTGTTTGAACCACAACAATTTGCAAGGCATTGAAATGATTTGGATATGAGAAATAAACATGCATCTCACTTTGTATTGACTAAATAGTACAAGGTTGAGAAATGTGTTTTTCAAAAGGACCTGAATGTCCTTGATCACGAGTCACCAAAAATAGCACATCCAAGCCCGTAAGTATTAGCATCTTATATAGTATGCTGCCCTTCTTTGTAATATGATTCAAGTGCGTCAGTAAAGCAGTCTTCCCGTATTTGTAGAACCTTGATGAGAGATATTTGGGGCACTGCTAACAGGTATGATCTCCTTTATAAGGCACGATCTCATTAACACAGACACAACTCAAGCAAGTATTAGCAGTCTAATCCATGAGATGATGACTCCATGAGGAGACAGTGATGGAACTGGGTATTTAATCTGTCGCGCTAGGAGACAATGAGGGATGATTGCGCTGAAATGTGAGGGTTAGCGACTATCACATATTTCTAAAAGAGACACTGTTAGGGTGAGAGATAATTATTTTATTAGATTTATTGTCACATGTGTCTAAGTCCAATGAAAGTTTTATTTCCAAGCAGTACAGGCAGATGACAGTAAGCAAGGACACACAGATCATAGGGTGAAAAATAAACTTGGACAGAGTAAGGCATGCAGTTTACAATGCGCAGAACATTCAAAAATAAGATCAACATGAATAAGATCATCATTATTTGGAGTTACAGAGTCCATTCATCAGTCTAACACAGCATACTTTATATGCCTGAATGATCTCTCCCCACATTCATGTGCAGTCGTCAAGAGGACTACAAGAAAAAATTAGGGAGTTAACCAACTTAACAAAGTAGGACCTAAGGGGTAGTAATCTCAGGATTGCTACCAGTGTCAAGTACGAGTCAGCGTAGGAATGATAGAATAATCAGGAAGAATGTGTGGCTTAAGAGATGGTGCACGAGGGAGGGGTTCCGAATTTTGGGGTATTGGGACCGATTCTGGGGGAGGTGTGACTATTACAAATTGGACGGTCTACATCTGGTAGATGGTCTACATCTATATTGTGGAGCCAATGTCCGATGGAGTGCATTTGCTAACGCTGTTGGGAAGGGTTTTAACCAATGTGGGAGGGGATCGGGAAACAAATCTGTTTGGTGAACAGAAAGGAGATAGTAACTAAAGCCTAAGGAACTAGATAATGAAATCAGCATGACTGAGGGGAAGAGGAGGCAGGAAGCGGAGGATGAACACAGAGGGACTTGTATTTTTAATGCAAGAACTATAATAGGTAAGGCAGATGAACTTAGGGCTTGCAACAGTACCTGGGAATATAATGTTATTGATGTTGATGAGACTTGGTTGAGGGAATGGCGTGATTGGCAACTAAATTTCCCAGGACATTAATGCTTCAGACGGGGTAGAGAGGAAGGTAAAAGGGGTGGATGACAAACATCACTGGTCAAAGAAGATATCACAGCTATGCTGAAGGAGTGCACCATGGAAGATTCGAGCAGTGAGGCAGTATGGCCAGAGCTCAGGAATAGAAAGGGTGCAGTAACAATGCTGGGATGGTACTACAGGCCTCCCAACACCGATCGAGGTACAAATATGTAGATAGATCACAGAAAGATGTAAGAGCAACAGGATGGTAGTGATGGGAGATTTTAATTTTCCCAACGTGGACTGGGATTCACTTAGTGTTAAAGGTCTAGATGGAGCAGAATTTGTATGGATATTGTGATATTGTGAGACTAGCTAAAAGGAAATAGAATGTGTACATAATATCTAGGTGAATGAAGATATAGGAAGCCTTGGAAGAATATTGTGAAAGTAGGACCAATCTGAAGTGAGGAATTAGAGGGTGAAATGCGGTCATGGGATATCCTTAGCCAGCAGGATTAAGGAACACATTAAAGCTTTTTGATCATACATAACGAGTAAGAGGGTAGATAGAGAAAGGGCCCACTCAAGGACAAAGCAGGAAAAATATGCTTGGAGGCAGAGAAATCAGGAGAGATTCTTAATGAGTACTTTGCATTGGTATTCACCAAGGAGACGGGTTTGGTGGATGTTGAGGTTAAGGATAGATCTTTGCTTACTTTTGGTCAAGTCTGCATAAGGAGGGAGGTAGTGTGGTCATTTCCAAAAGACATCAAGAAGGACAAGTCCCCAGGTCTGGATGGGATCTACCCAAGGTTACTGAGGGAAGCGAGAGAGGAAATAGCTGAGGCTTTAACAGATATTGTTGCAGTTCCTTGAACACGGGGGGAAGTCCCTGGGGAATGGAGAATTGCTAATGGTGTCTCCTTGTTTAAGGAATAATCCAGGAAATTTCAGACCTGTGAGCCTGATGTCAGTGGTAGGGAAGCTACTGGAGAAGATACTGAGGGATAGGATATATAGCCATTTGGAATAAAATGACTTCTCAGTGCTAGGTAGCATGGTTTTCTGCAGGTAAGGTAATGGCTTACAAACGTAATAGAACTGTTTGAAGAGGTGACAAAGTTGATTGATGAGGGAAGGGATATAGGTGACATACAGATGGACTTTAGTAAGACATTCGATAAATTTCCCCATAGTAAGCTGATGAAGAAGGTGAAGATGCATGGGTGTTCTAGCTAGATGGATAGAGAACTGGTTCGGCAACAGAGATTAATAATGGAAGCGAGCTTCTCAAAATGGCGATCTGTGACCAGTGGTGTCCCACAAGGGCCGTTGTTGGGACATTATTTTTTGTGCTATACATAAATGATTTGGTGGAAGGTGTAACTTGTTTCATTAGCAAGTTTGCAGGTGACACTAAGATAGGTGGAGTAGCAGACAGTGAAGGGGACTGTCAGAGAATAACGCAGAATGCAGGTAGATTAGGGAGATGGGCAGAGAAATGACAGATGGAGTTCAATCTGGACAAATGTGAGGCAATGTATTTTGTACCATCCAATCCAAGAGCGAACTATACAGGAAATAGAAAAGTATTGGGGAAAATTGATGTACAGAAACATCTAGGTGTTCAGGTCCATTGTTCCCTGAAGGTGGCAAGGCAGATCAATAGAGAGGTGAAGAAGGTGTACAGCATGGTTTCCTTCATTGGACTGGGTATTGAATATAAGAGTTTGTAGGTCGTGTTACAGTTGTATAAGACTTTATTTTAGCCACATTTGGAATACTGCATACAGGCTGGTCGCCACACTAGCAAAACGATGTGGATGCTTTGGAGAAGGTGCAGAGGAGGTTCACCAGCATATTGCCTGGTATGTAGGGTGCCAGCCATGAAGAGAGATGGAACAAGTTAGGATTAATTTCATTAGATAGACGGTGGTTGAGGGGGAACCTGATCCTTGGATGGCCAGGGATATTGAGGATCTGGTAAGGACAATAAAGAAGGCATATATTGGGTTTAAGATATCGGGCTTAAGTCTATCCTTAGATGACTACACAAAGTGTAGAAGCACCCTTAAGAGGGGAATCAGAAGCCCAAAAAAAAGGACATGACATGGATCTCAGAAAAGCTGAAAGGTAACCACAAGAGGTTCTCGAGCCATATTTAGAGTAAAAGCATGACTCAGGACACAATAGGTCCCCTTACTGATGAGCATGGCTGTCCTTGCGTGAAATTAGCAGGAGGTGGGGGGAACTGTTTAATGAACATTTCTCCTCCATATTTACTCAGGAGCAAATGATGCATATTAAGGAAATAAGGAAAACAAGTGGAAATGTTTTGGTCTGCATACATATTACCAGAATGGAGGTATTTGCCACCTTAATGTACAATAAAGTGAATAAATCCCCTGGGCAAGAACATGTCCATCCTCGGATGTTCTGGGAGGCTATGGAAGAAATTGCAGAGGCCCTTGCACAGATTGTAGCTTCGTCGTTTGCCACTGGAGCGGTTCCATTGTTTAAGAAAGGTAGCAAAGACAAGCCAGGGAGCTCTTAGTCAGTTAGCGGAACATCAGTGTTAGGCAAGTTGTTGGAGACGATAAAGAGAGACAGGATGAACCAACATTTGGAAATTCACGGTATGATTAGAAATAGTCAGCATGGATTTTTGTGCGGGAAATCATGTCTGACAAATCTTTAAAATTGTTTCAAAGTGATAACCGCGAGAATAGGTAAGGGTAGGACAATGGATGATCTGTATGCGGACTTCAGTAAGACTATTGACAAGGTCCCATATGTCAAGATTAGTCAGTGAGTTTAGGTGACATGGGTTCCAGAGAGAGCTAGATAATTGGATTCAAAATTGGGTCGCTGGTAGGAAGTAGAGGGTGATGGTTGAAGATAGCTTCTCAGACTGCAGGTCCATAACTAATGGTGTGCCACAGGTGTCGGTGCTGAGACCTTTGTTATTTGTTATTTACATAAATGTTCTGAATGTGGGCATGATGACGGCCATAAGACACAGGAGCAGATATTGAAATATTCAGCCCATCGAGTCTGCTCCACTATTCAATTAAAGCTGGTAAGTTTCTTAACCCCATTCTTCTGCTTTCTCGCCATAACCCTTGAGCCCCTTGACAATCAAGAACCTGTCCATCTCAGTCTTATATATACTCATTTACCAGGCCTCCTCAGTCTTCTGTGGCATTGAATTACATGGATTCACCACTGTCTGGCTCAAAAAGTTTCTCTTTATCTCCGTTCTAAAAGTTGTTCGTTTTACTCTTAGACTGTGCCCACGTGCCCTAGTCTATTCTACCAATGGAAACATCTTCACAACATCTATTCTGTCCAGACTATTCAGTATTCGGTATATTTCAATTAGATCTCCCCTCATCCTTCTAAAATCCATTGAATGAAGATCCAGAGTCCTCACAGTTTCCTCATATGTCAAGCCTTTCTTTCCTGGGACCTTGATAGTGATGAACGTTATCAGAAATAATAGAGGGATTTTAATCTGATGGGGAAGTGAGCTGAGAATTGACAACTGTAATTAAATATAGATAAGTCGGAGGGGTTACACGTTGGAAAGTAAAACAAAGATAGGACTAATACGTAAATGGTCAGGTTCTGAGGAGTGTTGTGGAACAGACAGACCTCGGGCCACAAGTCCATATTTCACTGGAAGAGACATCACGGGTAGACAGGGCAGTAAAGAAGGCATTTAGCATGCTGGCTTTGATCATTCAAAGCATGAATGTCGGAGTTGGGACATTATGCTACAATTCTGTTAGTCGTTGGAGAGGCCCCACTTGGAGTATTGTGTACAGGTTTGGTCATCCTATTAACCTGAAAAGAGTGCAAACAAATTTGACAAGGATGTTATCAGGACTAATAGGCCAGCGTTATAAGGAGGGGTGGGGCCATGTTCAAATATCATCCCTTGGAATGTAGGAGAATGAGGGAGTGTTTTTATGGAGATGCATAATATCATGCGGGCCATAGATAGGATGAATGCGTAGAGCCATTTTCCCAATTTTACGGACTGAAAACTACAGAGCACAGTTTTAAGATGAGAGGGGAAAGATTTAAGAAGGACCTGAGGCGCTACTTCATTGAGCACATAATGTTTTTGAAATGGAAAGGGCTGTCATAAAAAGTGGTTGAGGCAGGTACAATATTAACAAGGAAAAGGTGAATTGATACATTGATAGGAACGTTTGAGAGCGATATCAAATGTGGGCAATTGGAATTAGTTGAGTGGGCAGCATGGTCAGCACGTACCAGTTTGAGCCAAAGGGCCAGTTCCCATGCTCGATTGCTCGATCCCATGCTCAATGACATTCCATTTAAGTCAGTGACACAGTGACACTCTGGCTTACATCAGCTCACGCCATGTCACTGTCAGGGAGACACTCCGGGCTACAACAGCCCACACCATGTCACTGTCAAGTGAACACTCTGGGCTATACCATCCCACACCGTATTACTCTCGGGGACAGTCGTAGATAGAGCAGCCCACAGAATCTCGCCATGTTGTGACTTCTATCATTTGGTTGTCGAAGGTGCAGATGTTACTTACCTGTTTGGAAATGTTCTCTATGAGGTCAGTAATCCCCATCATACCTCTGCCATTTACGATGGAACAAGCCAGACTCTCTTTGCCGTGTAGATAATCAAGGGAATACCGGTTTTGCTGAAGAGATAAAACTAATTCTAAGAGCATGTCCTTACCTCCTGCTAAGACAAAGCGGTCTCCTTGCCCAAGCGGGATAGAGTACAAATAAGATAGTTTCAATTTTGATGGCGAATAATTCCTGCAGATCCTCCTCAGGAAAAGGTACTGAGAAATGTGTAAGCCAGAAACTGGGCTTTACTGTTACCCAAAGCCATACCACCCCTCCAATGAACGCAGAATACAGGTCAAAGTGGACGTTTATAGGGAAACCCCAGCCCCATTCCCTGGTCGTTGGGCAGGGAACAGTAGTTATGAAACCTGCCCCTACAGCTACAGCACAGGGATTACCTATTTCATTAAGAACAATGAAGACAGTCGCTTTGTCTTGGCTGACCAAAGTAATATCCGGGTTTAGTTTAGATAATGGAGGGAGCTTCCCAATATGAAGCAGGCCTGTCTTTGTGACAACCCTGAAAATATGGGTAGTCCATAGCTGAAAAATATGGTCGCACTAGGCTCTTAGAGTGTAAGCTGTTAAATAAAAAGTGGTGGGTCTTTCAGTAAGAGATGTGAGAACTTACTTTCAGTAAGAGAGAACTTCAATCCCACCTAGGCTAGTAGCCTATATCTCAGTATTCTCCTCGACAACGTTGTCGTTTTCTCGAATGAATACCGTCGAAAAATATTCATTTAGTGCTTCCGCTATGTCCTCTGATTCCTGACACAACTTTCCATTAATATCCTCGATTGGCACTGCTCTTAGTCTTGTCCTTCTTTTAATCCTTATATACCTATAGAAAGCCTTATCATTTACCCTGATCCTATCCGCCAGCAACTTCTCATGTTTCCTCCTGTCTCTTCAGAGCTCTCTCTTTCGGTCTTTCCTGGCTACCTTATAACGCTCAAGTGCCCTCACTGAGCCTTCACATCTCATCCGAACATAAGCCTCCCTCTTCCTCTTGACCAGAGATTCCACTTCCTTCGTAAACCACGGCTCCCGCGCTCTACAGCGTCCTCCCTGCTGACAGGTACATAGTTATGTAGGACACTCGGGAGCTTTTCCTTGAATAAGCTCCACATTTCTAATATGCCCATTCCCCATCCTATGCTTCCTAAATCTTGCCGAATTGCATCGTAACTGCCGTTCCCCCAGCTGTAAATTTCGTGGAAGTTTGTGTGTGTGTATTTCTGTGTATAACTGTTTGATAACAGGAGACAGGGTGGTCAAAGACGTTTGAGTGAGTGAGTGTGTGTGTGACTGCTTATGTGTATATGTGGTTAATGGCACAAGACAGTTTGGCGTGTGTGTGTGTTTTTGTGTATGTCTGTCCAATGGCAGGAGGCAGGGTGTTCATGGAGTGTTGTGCAGGCTTGTGCGTGTATGTGTATGTGAGTTTCTGCAAATATCTGTTTCATGGCAGGAGACAGGATGATGGTGGAGGGTAGATTGTCTGTGTTTCTGTGTCAATGTGCTTACTGGTGGGAGACAGGGTGGTGGTGGAAGGGTGTGTGTGTGTTTGTGTGTGTGTGTGTCTGTGTGTGTCTCTGTATGTCTGTGTGTGTGTTTCCGTGTATATCTGTTTAATGCCAGGAGGCAGAATGTTGGTAGGGGGTGGGGGGGGTGTCTCTGTGTGTGCTTTATTTCCTGTGTACGTCTGTTTAATGGTAGGTGATAGGATGGTGGTGCAGGGTTGAGTGTGTTTTTCTGTATAAATCTACTTAATGACAGGAGACAGACTCGTGGTGGTGGAGGATTGTGAATTGGTTTCTGTGTCTATCTGTTTAATGTCAGGAGGCAGGTAGGTTGTGGTGGGTTGTGTGCGTGTGTGTTTCTATGTATATCTATTTAAGGGCTCGAGACAGAGTGGTGGTGGAGGGTGCTGTGTGTGTGTGTGTTTCTGTGTATAACTGTTTACTGGCAGGAGGCAGAGTGTTGGTGGTGGTGATGGTGGTGGGGGGTGTCTATGTGTGTGTTTTATTTCCTGTGTATGTCTGTTTAATGGTAGGTGATACGGTGGTGGTGCAGGGTTGAGAGTGTTTTTCTGTATAAATCTGCTCAATGACAGGAGACAGACTGGTGGTGGTGGAGGGTTGTGTGAATGTGTGTTTCTGTGTATATTCGATTAATTGCAGGAAACAGGGCGGTGGTGGAGGGTTGTGCGTGAGTTTCGGTATATATCTGTTTAATGGCAGGAGACAGGGTGGTCGTGCAGTGTTGTGTGTGTGTATGTTTCTGTATATATCTGTTTAAGGGCTGGAGACAGAGTCGTGGTCGAGGGATGTGTTTGTGTTTGTGTGTATATCTGTTTAATGGCAGGAGACAGGGTGGTGGTGGAGGCTTGTGAATTGGTTTCTGTGTCTATCTGCTTAATGTCGGGAGGCAGGTTGGTTGTGGTGGGTTGTGTGCGTGTGTGTTTCTGTGTATATCTATTTAAGGGCTCGAGACAGAGTGGTAGTGAAGGGTGCTGTGTGTATACTTCTGTGTATAATTGTTTACTGGCAGGTGGCATGTTGGTGGTGGAGGGTTGTGCGTGTGTTTTTGTGTATATGTGCTTAATGGCAGGAGACATGGTGGTGAGTGTGTGTTTCTGTGTATACCTGTTCAATATCAGGAGACAGGGTGGTCATGAACGGTTGTGTGTGTGTGCTTCTGCGTATTTCTGTTCAATCGCAAGAGACGGGGTGGAGTTGGAGGGTAGAGTGTCTGTGTTTCTGTGTCTGTGTGCTTACTGGCAGGAGACAGGGTGATGGTGGAGGGTTGTGTATGTATGTGTGTTTCTGTACATATCTGTTTAAGGTCAGTAGGCAGGGTGTTCGTGGAAGGTTGTATATGTGTTTCTGTGTGTATCTGTTTATTGGCAGAAGATAGGGTGGTGTTCGAGGGTGGTGTGTGCATGTTTCTGCGTATATCTGTTTAATTGCAGTGGTGGAGTTTTGTGTGTGTGTTTCTGAATATCCCTGTTTAATTGCAGGAGATAGGGTTGTGTTGGAGGGTGGTATTTGTTTGTTTCTGATTATATCCGTTTCATGGCAGGAGACATGGTGGCAGTTGAGAGTTGTGCGTGTGTGTCTGTGTATATCTGCTTAATGGCAGAAAACAATGTGGTTGTTAACAGTTGTTTGTTTGTGTATTTCTACGTATATCTGTTTAATGGCAGTGGACTGGGTTGTAGTGGAGGGTTGTGTGAGTGTGTTTCTGTGCATGTTTAAAGGCAGGAGACAGGCTGTGGTGTAGTGTAGTATGCGTGTTTGTGTGTTATCTACTTAATGGCATGAAATAAGGTGGTGGTGGAGGATTGTGTGTGCGTGCTTCTGCATACATCGGTTTAATGGCGGATGACGGTGGTAGTGGTGGATTGGGTGTGTGTGTGTTTCTGTATATATCTGTTGAATTGCAGGGTGGTAGTGGAGTGTTGTGTGTGTGTTTCTGTGTACATATAATCAATGCCAGAAAAAAACTTGGTGGTGTAATGTCGTGTCTGTGTTTCTGTGTATAACTGCTTAATTGCAGGAGACAGATTGGTGCTGGAGGCTGGTATGTGTTTGTTTCTGAGTACATCTGTTTCCTGGCAGGAGACATGGTGGTGGTTGATGGCTGTGCCTGTGTGTCTGCGCATATCTGCGTAATGGCAGAAAACAATGTGGTGGTGTACGGTTGTGTGTGTATTTCTATGTATATCTGTTTAATGGCAGGAGACAGGGTGATGGAGAAGGTTGGTGTTTGTGTGTGTGCTTGTGTGTATATATGTTTAATTGCAGGAGACAGTGTGGTGTTGGAGGAATGGGTGTGCGTGTTTCTGTATATATCTGTTTAATGACAGGAGACCGGGTGGTGATGGAGGGTTATCTGTATGTTTCCGTAAATATCTGTTTAATTGTTAAATGACAGGAAACAAATTGCTGTTCAAGGGGTGTGTGTGTGTGTGTGTGTGTGTGTGTGTGTGTGTGTGTGTGTGTGTGTGTGTGTGTGTGTGTGTGTGTGTGTGTGTGTTTAATGGCAGAAAACAATGCGGCGATGGAGGGTTGTGTGTGTGTTTCAGTGCATATCTGTTTAATGTCAAGAGACATGGTGATGATGTCGGGTTGTGTGTGCGTGTTTCTGCGTGTATCTGTTTAATGGCAGGAGACAGGGTGGTGATGGAGGATTTTGTGTGCATGTCTGTGTGTACCTGTTTTATGGCAGGATACAGGGCGTTCGTGGAGTGTTGTGTGCGTGTGGTTCTGTATACATCTATTTAAAGGCTGGAGACATTGTAATGGAAGAGGGTCGTGTGTGTGCATTTCTGTGTATATCTGCTCAATTGCAGGAGACAGGTTGGTGATGGAGGGTTGTGTCTATGTTTCTGTCTATATCCGTTTAATGGCAGGAGACAGAGTGATGGTGGAGGGAGTATGTGCGAGTTTCTGTGTATATCTGTTTAATTGCAGGAGATCGGTTGGTGATGGAGGGTTGGGTGTGTGTGTGTTTCAGTACATATCTTTTTAATGACGGGGACAGGGAGGTGGTGGAGGGTGGTGTTGCGTGATTCTGTATATATCTGTTTAATCGTAGTAGACAGGGTGGGGATGGAGGATTGTGTGTGCATTTCTGTGCGTACCTGTTTAATGACAGGAGACAGGGTGTTCGTGGAGTGTTGTGTGCGTGTGTTTCCGTATACATCTATTTAAAGGCTGGAGACAGGGTGGTGGAGGAGGGTCGTGTGTATGTGTGTGTTTCTGTGTATAATTGTTTAATGACAGGAGACAGGGTGGTGCTGGAAATATGTGTATATGTTTCTATATGTATCTGTTTAATTGCAGGACACAGTGGTGGAGGAGGGTTTGTGTGTGTGTATTTCTGCGTATATCTATTTAATGGCAAGAGACAGTGTGGCTGTGGAATGTAGAGTGTCTATGTTTCTGTGTCTATGTGCTTACTGGCAGGAGACAGGGTGGTGGTGGAGGGTTGTGTATGTATGACCGTTTCTGTGAATATCTGTTTAAGGGTAGTAGACAGGATGTGCATGGAAGGTTCTATGCATGTTTCTGTGTATATCTGTTTAATGGCAGGATTCAGGTTGGTGTTCGAGAGTTTGTGTGTGTTTGTTCCTGTGTATATCTATTTAATGACAGGAGTCAGGGTGGTGGTCGAGGATTGTGTGTGCATTTCTGTGTATATCTGCTCAATGGCAGGAGACAGGGTGGTGATGGAGGTTGTGTGTATGTGTTTCTGTGTAAATCTTTTTAATGGCAGGAGACAAGATGGTGGTAGAGAGATGTATGGGTGTGTGTTTCTGTCTATATCCGTTTAATTGCAGGAGACAGGGTGATGGTGGAGGGAGTATGTGCGTGTTTCTGTGTATATCTGTTTAATTGCAGAAGATCGGTTGGTGATGGAGGGTTGGGTGTGTGTGTGTTTCCGTGCATATCTGTTTAATGACAGGGGACAGGGTGGTGGGTGGAGGGTGGTGTGTGCGTGTTTCTGTGTATGTCTGTTTAATCGTGGGAGACAGCGTGACGATGGAGGGTTGTGTGTGTTTGTGTTCCTGTGTATATCTGTTTAATGACAGGAGATAGGGTGATGGTGGAGGATAGTGAGCGTGTGTTTCTGTGTATAACTATTTAATGGCCGGAGACAGGGTGGTGCTGGAGTTTGGTGTGTGCATTTCTGTATGTATCTATTTAGTTGCAGGAGACGCAGTGAGCGTGGAGGATTGTGTGTGTGTTTCTGTGTATGTCTGTTTAATGCCAGGCGACAGAGTGTTGGTGTAGGGTTGTCTGTGCGTGTGTTTTTTTTTCTGTGCATGTCTGTCTGATGGTAGTTGATAGGGCGGTGGTGTAGGTTGTATGCGTTTTTCGGTATATATCTGCTCAATGACAGGAGGTAGACTGGTGTTCGTGGAGCGTTGTGTGTGTGTCTTTCTGTCGATATATGATTAATGCAGGAAAAAGGGTGGTGGTGGAGAGTTCTGCATGTGTCTGTGTTTCCTTGTATATCTGTTTAAGGGTTTTAGACAGGGTGGAGATCGAGGGTTCTGTGCATGCATTTCTATTTATATCTGCTCAATGGTCGGAGAACAGGATGGTGTTGGAGGGCTGTGCGTGCGTTTCTGGGTATAACTGTTTAATGGCTTGAAACAGGGTGGTGCTGAAGATATGCTTGTATGTTTCTCTCTATATCTGTTTGTTTGCAGGAGACAGGGTGGTGGAGGAGGATCGTGTGTGTTTCTGTGTATATATGTTTAATTGCAGGAGACGGTGGTGGTGGAGGGATTCGTGTATGTGTTACTGTGTATATCTGTTTATGGGTAGGAGACAGAATGTTCGTGGTGGATTGCATGTGCGTGTTTCTGTTTATCTCTGTTTAATGGCAAGAGAAAGTGTGGTCGTGGATGATTGTGTGTGTGTGTGTGTTTCTGTGTATATCTATTTAATCACAGGAGACAAGGTGGTCATGAAGTGTTTTGTGCTTGAGTTTCTGTTATATTTGTTTCATGGCAGGAGACAGGAAGGTGGTTTAGAGTTTTGCGTGTGTTTCTATGTATATCTCTTTATTGACCATAGGCAGGGTATTAGTGGAGGGGTGTGTGTGTGTGTGTGTGTGTGTGTGTGTGTGTGTGTGTGTGTGTGTGTGTGTGTGTGTGTGTGTGTGTGTGTGTGTGTGTGTGTGTGTGTGTGTGTGTGTGTGTGTCTGTTTAATGGCAGAAAACAATGTTTCTGTGTATAGCTGTTTAATAGTGGGAGAAAACGTGGTGGTAGAGGGTTGTGTTGTGTGTTTCAGTGTATAGCTGATTAATTGCAGGACACGGGGTTTTGGTGGAGAGTTATGTGTGTGTGTGTGTTTCCGTGTATATTTATTTAATTGAAGGAGACAGCGTGCTGATGAAGGGTTCAGTGTGTGTGTTTCAGCACATATCTGCTTAATGGCAGGAGACAGGTTGGTGGTGGAAAGTTGTTTGCTTGTGTTTCTGTCTATAACTGTATAATAACAGGAGATAGGTATTGGTGCAGGTTTGTGTATGTGTTTCTGCGTATTCCTGTTGAATGGTGGAAAACAGAATGGCGATGGATGGTTGTGTGAATGTATGTTTTATATACATATCAGTTGAATTGCAGGAGACAGCGTGTTGTTAGAGTGTTGTGTATGTCCATTGCTGTGTATTTCTGTATAATGGCAGTAGAGCGAGTGGTAGAGGGGGGTTGTGTGCGTGTTTCTGTGTATATATGATCAATTGCAGGATACAACTTGGTGTTGTAGGGTTGTGTGTGGGTTGTTTCTGTGTGCAACTGTTTACTGGCAGGAGACTACGTGGTGGTGGAGGGTGGTTTGTCTGTGATTCTGTTTGTATCTGTTGTGGTTCTGTTCGCCGAGCTGGGGACTTATGTTGCAGACGTTTCCTCCCTTGTCTAGGTGACATCCTCAGTGCTTGGGGCCTCCTGCGAAGTGCTTCTGTGATGTTTCCTCCAGCATTTATAATGGTTTGTCTCTGTCGCTTCCGCTTGTCAGTTCCAGCTGTCCGCTGCAGTGGCTGGTATATTGGGTCCAAGTCGATGTGTTTGTTGATAGAATCTGTGGATGAGTGCCATGCCTCTAGAATTTCCCTGGCTGTTCTCTGTTTGGCTCGTCCTATAATAGTAGTGTTCTTCATATTGCTTGTCATCTGCGTTTGTGGCTACTAAGGATAGCTGGTCGTGTCGTTTCGTGGCTAGTTGGTGTTCATGGCTAAAAATCGTTAGCTGTCTCCCTGTTTGTCCTATGTAGTGTTGCGTGCAGTCCTTGCATGAACTCCATTAAGCTTACAAATGTGTTGTTGGAAAAGCGCAGCAGGTCAGGCAGCATCAAAGGAGCAGGAGAATCGACGTTTCGGGCATAAGCCCTTCTTCAGGTCACTCCATCGCCACATTTCAAAAATAATTTTAATCCACGTGCTCAAACATATAATGAAACATCTCTGTGGGATGTGAACTTTTAGGCTCAGAGATCAGTGCACTACCATCACTCAACAATAGCCCCTAAAGCTGCAACATGATTCTCCTGTGTGTTTGTTCACCAACTTTCTTTCAACATACTCTGACACACCCCCACAACAGAATCGAGATCATCCGTTCCAGAGAAAGTGACACTACCACAAGTTCATGGAAGGGAATCGAATCCAGAGCTCTGATCCAGAGGCAGGGGTGCTATCCACCACACAAGACTTAAACCATGCCCAGAATTTGAATCATATTTTAAGTGTCAGTTTTCAGCTCTAATGGATTTATTAAATTCTACTTAACATTACTGAAAAACACAGGCAACAGTTCTCATTGTGAAACAAATAAAAGATATTAGCTTCAACTATAGGATGATGAGGGCATTTGCTCTGCCATCGAGATAAACAGTGAACTTCTTTACTTGCTTGGCTATGATTTCCAGCTTAAATGACTATTATCTGTAATCTGCAATATTAGGGTAAGGAATCTTGCAGAAACACGATGCACTATGAGGGATTTTGAATAGAAATCAATACTGAGCACCAGAGATTAGGAAAGAGCTCAATTTCTGGCCAAAACGCACTGACAACTATTTCCAACCTCTTCCTGAAATTATTCAGTGATACAAGTCATCGGTTTACTTTCCAGCCTCTCCTTACCCTCTCCTCCCTCTGCTTGCACAAAGCAAATCAAGTTCTTGGTCTTTGGTCAACTCAAGGCCTGTGTTTGCAGGCTTCCTGGAGAGGGGAGGGTCCTTTTAAACCTGAAGCAGGAGGGTGAGGGGCAGTAATATCACTCACTGAGCTGAGGTGTGGCAGTTCGAGTTTAACTTGGATAAATGAGAGGTATTGCATTTTGTTAAAATAAAAATCGGGGGGGCGGTTATACAATTAATAGTACTGCGTTGGTAGTGTTGTAGAAAAGAGGGACCCACAGGTGCAGATCGAATTCACAGAAGTTTGTGGCACTTATGAACAAGCTGTTTAAGGCTGCTTCATTGCTCAGACATTTGGGGTTAGAAATTGAGAAGTCATGTTGAGATTGTGCTGGACATTAATTAAGTTTCTTCTGCAGTATTGTGTGCAATTCTGTTATTGGAAGGAGATTATTCAGCTGAAGAGGGTTCAGATGAGATATACCAGGATGTCGCCAGGAACAACTCATCTTCTGCCTCGGGATCCGACAAACACACGGCATTAACATTGAATTCACTAATTTGCAAATCTCCCCTCGCCGATCCACACTCCAGATCCAACCCTCCAACTCAGATCCGCCCTCTTGTGGGAACCTACCTGTCCATCTTCCTTCCCACCGATCCACTCCCCATTGACCTATCACTACCATCTCCTAGCTTCGCCCACCTATCACCAACCTTTCCCCCAGCCTCACCCCATCACTCATTTATCTCTCAGCGCCTTTGCCCCTTCGCAGTTCTGAAGAAGGGTCCTGCCTGAAACGTTAACTCTCTTACTCCTCGGATGCTGCCTGACATATTGTGCCTTCTCCACTATTATGCTTTACCTACTCTGAATTCTCTAACATATGCTGTTCCCACTGCCTCTTAGGTACAATTCTCTGTTAATATATCAATGCCGTCTGTCTGTTAAAACCCCACGCTGTCTTAGGTACATTTTCTCTCCAGATCATGGCCTATAAAAGTTCCCTCAATCTCTTACTGATATTTTCATGCCTCAGCAGTAGTTACAGGGTCTATGTTTCCTTTTATAAGCAGAGAAGCATGTTGATGTTTCGATATACCTCTGGCATTACTTCCATATCCAATGTAGACTAAAATGATTACACAATTAATCTAACATACTCAAGATTCGTTCCTTCAGCCTCGCATATCCAGTCCAGACTGTGTAAATGTTAATCGTTATTTTTAATTGTAATAAAACAGTATTGAATTGAAAGGCGTTGGCTGGAGCTATTGGTTCAGTGACTGTGATTAATGTCCGTCTCCGTGGATCCTAAATGTGTCACTGGAGGGCTTGCCTCTTTTATTAATTAAGGATTCAGTTCAATGTGTTATCCCATAGTATGAGTGGGAGCATCGCTGACAGTACTAACAGGGATCAGCAGCTCCAGAGAGACAGGGAGGAGAGATCAGAATCTGATAACGTTAGACAGGAATGATCCAACAATGGACAGGAGTTTATCCACTAGTCTTTACTGGCATCACCAACCTTCGACATTAGTATGGAGGATCTATCATGTACTGATTGATATTCAAGTTGGTTACTATCCCTTCCTCGCTATAGTTGGTGTTCCTGGTAAGTCATTCTAAATGTCTATTAAAGAAGTTTAAACTGAACTGTTGCTCATATTATTAAAATTAGGAAAGGTGGAAGTCATTGCTTTCAGCTCCAATCAAAAATTCCATTCGTTCGAAATTATAAGGAGCAAATTACTCGTTTCAAATGAAATAAATATGCGAGGAGAAACTCTAAAACTCCATAATCCTTCTAGCCCTGCACAGATCGATATCTCCGTATCCTCCCACTCACTAGTTCTGTCCAATACCACATTATGATATCCCCATCTCCTCCTCAGCCACAGTGCACCTTCATTTGAGACGCTGTTAAATCCGTAATCATCTGTTTCAAGCCCCTTCTAACCACAGGTCCATCACAAAATAATTGCAATTGAAACGTCTAACTTGTTCTATGCACGGAGGTTGTCTGACGGGAAGATAATGCATGGTGTAAAGTCGTTGATTCATGATCTAGAGCCACAGAATGATAATCTGTTAATATGAAGGAAATTAGCGGCATTGAAGTGAAACCATCATCATGAAGCATAAACAGCCCATCTGCTTGCCTCACTTACTTTAGAGAAGGCAATGAGTTAACCTTCCCTGATCAGGTCTCTGTGTGACTGTAAGCCCACGACAGTGTGTTTTACTCTTTACTGTCCTGTGGAACAGCTGAACCAGCCATTCAGTTCAGGATAGGCATAACATGCTGGCCTGACCTATGAGGGAAGAACAAAAGGAAAGATAGCTCCCTTCCTCTGCCTGTTTACCATATTCCTCCAGCTCATTTCCAGTCAGGTCGATGACCATTCCTTTTTCAAGTGCATTCTTTCTTAGTCTTTCCCCGAGTGTGATGTTCATCTCCCGAAGCATCTCTGCTGTTGGCTTTGTTGATGCTCAAATATAGATGTAAGGAGCTTTTAAATTCCATGTCAGTCGCACTGTAGCGAGAAGGAAAGGCGTTTTTACGACACAGGAATGAAACGGAGATGTCTCAGTGAGGGAAGGGAACTATTGTGGCCAAACCTGAGAGTGTTGTTGAGGCAGTCTTGGGAAATTGTGGACAGATTTTCTTCCCTTTCTAAGAAATAATCACCCTGCCACAGAGAGAATGCAAAGGTTTTTCACCAGAATAATCCCTAGGATGGTAGTTAAATGAGGGCTGAATGAAAATTAATCTTTAGCGCTTTGAGAGAATGAAAGATGATTGCATTGAAACTTAAGGGGAATGGACAGTTTCTCTTGATGTTCTAAACAGACATTGATATGGTGATAAAACCATGGCTTGTTTTACTCGGGTTACAAGAGCCTCTGAGCTCTGAGGATGTTCTCCTCACCCAACCCCCCTCCCTATATTGATATATATATTAAATATATATATGAGAGAGAGAGAGAGACAGAGAGAGAGAGAGAGAGAGAGAGAGAGACAGAGAGACAGAGAGACAGAGAGACAGAGACAGAGAGAAAGAGAGACAGAGACAGAGACAGAGACAGAGACAGAGACAGACAGACAGAGCGTACGACTTTGAATATAATGCATTTGGTGTGTGATCCGACACTGAACATCACATTATCCAAAATCCTGACAGCAGCCACAATGCCTTCATTCTAAAGAAGTTAACTATTCCCATCATCTTCTGACCTCCATGGAGAACATGGGTCTGTCTACTCAGGGATGGAAGATGCCTCTTTGAGAGTTGATACAAAAAATATGGTTTCCCTCCTCACTGCCAGCAAACCACGTTAAAGTAGCAGACGTTCCACTGGCAATTGACCCATGAGGAACCTCGTAGAGCCATCCATGAGTGCAGTCTCTGCTCTATTTGTTTGTCGTATTGGAGCATCAATGACACCCTCCTGTTCTTGTATAATCATCTCGTTGGGCTGAATGACCTCCTCCAGGTCCCATGGAACAGGATCAATGGTTTGATTGGACTCTACCTGATCCTGTTTAACAGCTCGATGTACTGACCAGACCCCTTCTCTTCCTGTGGAACAAGCAGGAGTATTGAATGGGCTGCCCTCTGCTTGTTCAATAGTTTTGATGGGCTGAATGGCTTCCACATTTCTGTATGTAACCAGGTTGAGATGTTGAATGAGCCCCTCTTTTAACTGTGTCTGACAGCACTGTTACATGAATGTGACCGACACTTTAACAGCACAGGCCTGAATGCTGTCCGGCACCAGGAGCTGATGGGAGACAAAATGTTCTGAACATTGTGTAACCCTCAGTGACCATCCCCACCTCCGGCCTTATGATGGGGAAAGACTTTGATGAAGCAGTTGAATATGGTTGTGCTGAGGAAGTTACCCTGAGGATCTCCTGAAGAGATGCCCCGGGACTGAGAAGATTTTTGGCCCCCACCCACAGGCATCTTTCTTTGTGCTCTGAAAGACCCCAGCCAGTGGGGCGGGGACACCTGATTCCCATTAAGCTCAAATAAGATGGCGCTTTCGATGACATTCGCAGTGAAATACTGCCTTGATATCAAGGCTATTCACTCTTTGCTGAGCCCCTGTGTTCCCCTCTTGTTCATATCAATAGGTGATGGTGTCTGTGTGGGGAATGTTTTCCTCTCACAGAGGGTAGTGAATGTCAGGAATTATCTTGTCTCGAGAGCTAGGGGAGCTACGTCATTGAAGGTATTTAAAAAGGTTGTAGATGGATTTTTGACCTGTCAGAGAGCTGAGGGGGTATGAAGAATTGGACATGAAAGATGAGTTAATTCGAACAGTAGATCGGCCATGATCGGATACAATGTTTTAATTATCCGAACTATCTTATCCTGTTCCTTATGTTCTCATATTCTTTAATTAAAGAGTTAATGTTCATAATTTTCCTGCACGTTCTGTTATTAAATGTTCCAATCAGAGAGAGCAAAGTACTTTATGAGTCATCACTTTGTGAGGTCTGGGGGCTGAATTCACAGTAAATCTGTGTCTATACCATGACCAACAAAGGAAGCCCAAGTTGCAGAGAGGAGACACTCTGTAAAGCGACCACAGTTGTCTTTCGAAACCAGGCGGGGTTTTGAAGTAACATTTCCCAACCCACACCAAACTATGTGTGACAGACTGAAGGGAATGAATGAGATCCTGTGTTACTGTGGACAAGGTATTTGGAGCAAGATGCCCCCATCAGCAAAAGTGCAGGAGTTTGAGGGGCTGAATTTAACAGAGGAACATAGGACTGAGGAGCAGGATTGGGTCATTAGACACGTTGTCACTGCTCCACAAGACACTAAGATCGTAGCTGCTCTGATTGTGGTTTAAGCAACACGTTTCTGTCTGCATACAATTTTCCTACATGCACATGTTTGAATACAGCACAGCTTTGAACAAATGCAAACATCCAGGCACCACAAACGTTTGGTAAATGGAATTCCCACTTGAACAGTCCAATAAGTATTTTTCATTTGTGTTCGGAAAAATGCTGGAGGGTCACTGTGTCCTTTTCCAGTCCCACTCCTACACTGGCTACAACAAATTTTAAATGTAGCCAGTTTAGTGTTATGACCAATTGTATAGGACTCAGACAGGGTCATTTTTTGTGAAAAATGTGAGATGCAGGAAGTTGAACTCACAACAAATGGTAAAAGAAAGAGTGTCCCAAATGTTCTTTGCCTTTGAAATTATTCTGCTCACACAAGCTGCTGGTAGTGGGATTTATATGTGGAACAGTTGGATTTGGCTGAACTCAGTTTGCTTTCAGCAATGGAGAGATTGCAATGAGTCCTCAGTTGGAATCCTTCACAAGTGGTGAAGATAACGCAGGGATTTTATTGTCTCACATTTTGTTATCGGGTGGTCAAAGTTAGAGAGAGGGTTCAAACAGCTGCTGCTTCTCAGGCAGGGAAAATGTTTCTCCCTCTCTGTGTTGAACCATACAATAATGTCAACTGAACATCAATCTGGGCCACATGTGCTCTCCTGGAGCATTCTCTGGAACGGATGATAATGGACGATATGAAGGTGCATCATTGCTGTTGTTGTACACAGTGTCTTTCATTAGAAAACTAAAGTCCCTGCCTTATCATCTGATGACATGTTTATATGCATCTGTGTAATTTGTAAATATCAGTCGATGTCTATATAATACGTGTGTTGATATCAATATATCATATTCTTATATTTATTCTTTAGCTTTAAACTCCTTAACAAGAGGAAACATCCATCCAGCTGAAACACCTTTCAGAAAGTCATGTATGGTCCAAGAAGATTTCTCATTTCAGATCAAAACTGATAAGCCCATAACAAAAGGCCTTCCTTCCAGGAATGTGTGAAGGGAAACATTTATGTAAATCTTCTGAAAGAATTATATCGCTTTTTTTTAAGTTTAGGCGATCAAAACTGCACACAATGTATCCGACGTGGTCTCAGCAATGCCCTGTTCCGTTGCTGTAAAACATTCCTCATTAAACATGATAACCTTTGCCAGAAACAGTATCGTTCCACTTAACTTCCAAATCACTTGCTGCATCTGCAGACTGACTTCATATGATTCATGTCCCAGGAATATGGAAACAGCCTGTTTCACAAAGTTCTGCAATCTCTCTCCATTTAAATTCTTCGCCATTGTTTTATCTTTCCTTCCACTGTAGACAACTCACCTTATGTTCTTTCTGCTGAATGTTTGCTCACTAACCTTCCCTGTCTGTGGGAAACCTCCATTTGATGACATATTGAACGATCATCTTGGTGACGCACTATTTGAGCTTCTCGCCATTCAGTTCCCTTCCTCCAGATCTTTGATACAGATTATTTGTCATGGATGATCCCACAGTGATCTCTAGAGCACTACACTAGTTACAGCTTTGCGACCTGAAAAATAAACATTTACCTCCCCTCTCTATTTCCTGTTAACGACAGCTTCCCTGTTCCTGTGTAGCAACTAAGGTGGGTTGAATGGTCTCCTCCTGGGCTGTGTAATGTACTCAACGAGCTGAATTACTTCATTCTCTATTCCTGTGTAACTCCTTCGAAGGGCAGAATGGTCTTCTCCCGTCTCATTGTAACGATCCTGCCTGACTGAAAGGGGTGGTCCCCGACCTTGTAACAGCATCGAGGGGTCGATTGAGCAAAAACACATGGGATAGGTGCAGCAGTATATCTCCGTAATGGCCTCGAGGGTGATTGAGTGAACAACACATGGGAAGGGCAGCAGTATATCTCTGTGATAGCCTTGAGGGGTGGATAGAGGGAACAACACATGGGGCAGGGGTAGCAGTATATCTCTGTGATAGCCCTGAGGGGTGGATAGAGGGAATAACACATGGGATAGGGGCAGCAGTATATCTCTGTGATAGCCTTGAGGGGTGGATAGAGGGAACAACATGGGGCAGGGGCAGCAGAATATCTCTGTGATAGCCTTGAGGAGTGGATAGTGGGAACACCACATGGGGTAGGGGCAGCAGTGCATCTCTGTAACAGACCGAAGGCTGGATTAAGGGCACAGCGCGTGGGGTAGAGGCAGCAGTTGGCCTTTTGGCTGCACCATTCAGAATGCTCATAACTAATCTGATTGTGGCTGGTCCGATTGTCTCTGATCATTCCTCTCCTGTCTTTTCCCAATAAACATTGACTCTCCTGTGAAGCAAAGATTAGTCAAGCTCAGCGTTGAATGTCTTCAATAAGTGAGTTTTCACTGCTCCCCGAGGATGAGGACACCACAGATAGCACAACGGTAAAGTGAAAGGGACGTCCTTATTTCATTGTGGGATCCGTTATTTTAAACTGTGTTAACCTAACATCAAATTACGACTTCTTTTCAGACATAAGGATGGAATAATTAGGAATAAATTAAAAGCATATCGGACTTCAAACCTGTCCCACATTCCCACTGACCCTTTCCAATCAAATTTGTATCAAACCCAGCCTCTGCTGCTGTCTCAGAAGGAGAATACCTGATAGCATAACACCACAAGAACATTAAAGCAAGAAGCAGAATAGGCCGTTCGGCCCATCGAGTCTAAAATTTGGTTCAATAATTTCTTATTTGTACCTCAACTTCATTACAAAACCAAAGCATATCGATTTGCTTTTTAATGACATTAGTTTCTATTCCTCTATGGCTGTGTATGTTTGTGTGTGTGCGTCTGTATGTGTGTATGTGTGTGTACATATATACGTGTGTATCCATGTGCTTGTTATCTGTCTGTTTGTGTCTATGTCTGTCTGTCTGTATATCAGCCTTTGTGTTTCTTAACTGTGTTTGTGTCTATTCGTGCGTGACTGTATATTTCTCTGTGTGTTTTTACCTGTGTGTATACCTATCTCCTTGTAGGTGTTGTGTGTGTTCGTATATTGGGGCGTTTACCAATACTTCTGTGTTTTTCTGTGTCTGTGTCTCTGTGCAGTGAGTTATCTGTGTCCTTTTTTTGGATGTGAAAGGACTGTCGTTGGAACTGCCAGTGGGTTTAAAGTGAGAATTGTCTTTCACTGAACATTGCTCCTTAATCGGACCGTGGGACAAGGATGTTTCAGAATCTCCACACGAGGCGTTCCAGTCCTCTCTGGCTCAGGGTCCTCCCCACAAGGCAGGGGGAGGGGCTAACGGAATAGATTTCGGGCACTCCACGACCCGACTTTGCCTTGCTGTCCTATTCCAGGCTCTTCCTCCTGGAATGGGAGAAAGGGAGGTTGGGAGGGAGAGTGGGAATTGGTGACCCTGCTGTTAGTGCTGGTGTAGTTGGGGGGAATTGTGAGGTAACTGGACTGAGTCAGTCGACCGTTTTGAATCCATATGGTATTATTAGTGTGGGAGGTATTGCGTCGGTGGCAGAGAAAGTGAGGAAGAAAGTTCCTGAATTCAATAGTGAGAGTGGGAGTGCCTGAGCCTTATCTGGAGATGGAGCATGAATGTTTTTTTTATTAGATTACTTACATAATGGAAACAGGCCCTTCGGCCCAACAAGTCCACACCGAACCGCCGAAGCGCAACCCACCCATACCCCTACATTTACCCTTTATCTAACACTACGGGCAATTTAGCATGGTCAATTCACCTGACCCGCACATCTTTGGACTGTGGGAGGAAACCGGAGCACCCGGAGAAAACCCACGCAGACACGGGGAGAACGTTCAAACTCCACAGAGTCAGTCGCCTGAGTCAGCAATTGAACCCGTGTCTCAGGCGCTGTGAGATAGCAGTGCTAACCACTGTACCACCGTGCCGCCCGTCAACCTTGTTCGGGGGTAGGTGCTATAACAGATATACAGTGAGTGTGAGTGAGCAGAGTATACAGTACCTGTTATCCTGACAGAGCGTGGAGGATATCGATGCTTATCTGTATTGCAGGATATTTCTTCAGATCATCTCAGCGTCGAGGTGAGGTTCCCGAAAGTCTTGTCCAAATCCATCACTAATAACGGCACAGACCTTTCCCTCAGCTTCCACAGAATCAGTTTAGGTAGATCTTACAGTTAGCAAGGAGAAGCAAATATTGGTGCATTATATATCAAAACCAAAATGGTAGCACAAAATCTCAGCATCATATGTTCCAAAAATTAGATAGGCAAGTATTGTCCATACTGCAATCTTATTGGATGGTCACAAGTTGCATCTAAACTTCGTTAACTATATTACTGCTCATGTTGTGAAAAGTAAATTCCGTAAGTGTATATGAGATGGGTTCAAGAATATGTTGTGAAACAAACTAGAGAGCAGGTGATTTTGGATTTGGTATTGTATGGTCAGAATGACGAATTAATAGTCTTGCAGCGAAGCAGCTTTTAAGGAATAATAACATTAATAGGGTGCATTTTACAAGGCGTCTGCGTACAATACAGAAGGCTTGATCTTTCGAGTTTAACATCATGGAAGACGAGAGGCTAAAGGATCAAGATAGCTACAGTGAATTGGGAAAGTACAATATAAAATTCAGTGGGAGACAAGCAATGGTTGTTAGAGTTATAGAGTCCGGCAGCACGGAGACAGGATCAAAAGCCCAAAGTATCCATTCCGACAAAAATGTCCATCCACGCTAACCCCATTTCCCTGCCATTGCCCCATATATTTCTTCCTATCCGTGTATTTGTCCAAATGCGTTTTAAAGGTTGTTAATGTATCCGCCTCAATCACTTCCCCTGGCAGCTTATTCCATATGCGTACGAGCCCCTGTGTGTAAAAAGGTTGTTCCACAGGTTCCCTTTTATTTTTTCTCCTCTGACCTTAAACTGATGCCGTCTAGTCAGTGATTGCCCAACCCTGATAATAAAAAACTCGGCGCATTCACTCTATCCAGGTCTGTCATGATCTTACATACTTCAATATGATCCTCCCTCAGTCTCACACACACAAAAGTAAAAAGTCCAAGTTTGTCCAACCTCTCCCTATTACTCAGTTCATTGAGTCCTCGGCACCATCCTTATAATTCTTTCAGATTCTTTCCAGTTTAATAACATCCGTCCTATAGCAAAGTGAACACGACTGAACATAACGCTCCCAATATGGCCTCAGCAGCGTCCTGTACAATTGCAGCACAACTGCGTAATTTTGAGATTCAGTGCAATACACTGATGAAGGTCAGTGTGCCAAAAGCTTTCTTCACTGCACTCTCTACCTCTGAATAAACTTTCAGAAGACCATGCACCTGAATCCCAAGGTCCCTCTTTTCCACTACACTCCTTTGGACCCAACCATGATTTGAGTTTCTGAAATGCAAGAACGTACACTAATCAATATTAAAATACATTTGCAATTTCTCAGGTGACTTCCCCAGCTGATCAAAGTACTGCTGTAATTTCTGAAATTTATGATAAACTTCCTCAAACTCCATGATGCTGCCTATTTTTGTGTCGTCTTCCAACTTATAAATCATGTCTGTACATTCTCATATAAATCACAGATATATGTAATATGCAGTGGTCCAAGCACCAACCCCTGAGACATTCCATTAGTTACAGGCCTCCAGTCTGACTAGCATTCTTTCAATATTACCCTCTGCTTCCTACCATCAAGCCAATTTTGTACCTAATTTTCCAGCTTCCCCACAATTTCATGTGATCTAACCTTCCAGAACAGCGTAACATGTGGAACCTTACTGAAGGCCTTACTGGAATCCATATAGACTAGGTACATATACCACCCTTCCCTCCTCAACGTTGCAGGTCACTTCATTAAAGAACTCCAGCACATTTACGAGTCATGATCTCCCATGCACAAAGACGTGCTGAATTTGATGAAGGGCTTTTGCCGAAACATCGACTTTCCTGCTCCTCGGATGCTGCCTGACATGTTCTGCTTTTCCAGAACCATTCACATCTTACTCCGAATCACACCCTGTCTTTCTAAATGCCCGTATATCTAATCTCTGTGAATCCTCCCAAGTAACCTACCCACTAGATTTTAGGTTTACTGGTCTTTAGTTCCCAGGTTTATCATTGTAGCCTTTCTTGAATATGGGCTCAGCATCCGCTACACTCTAGTCGTCCAGGACCTCAATCGTTGGGCAACAATGACAGAAAAAAAGCCAAGCAGCGCTCCTACAATTTCTTCTCTGTCCTCCTATCCTCCTGCAGGGTTCCTGAATGTATCTTGTCAGGAAAAGGAGATTTCAGAAATGCGGCAAAGTCTGAAAAATACGTCTATTTATTTCAGGTACAAACACGAAAGAGTGAGAAAGTGAGTCAATGATGGTTAACATAACAAATTAGAAAATATGGTAATCATAGGAAGTGACTTCAGAAGACTTCCAGATATTCTGGTAAGCTGAGAATTCTCAGAAATGAACGATCCAGGAAAGGAAGGCCATGAAACTGAAAAGGAAATCAAAAAGAGAACATGCATGCCAACAACTAGGAACACAAAGAGTGCATCAGTCTACGATTTATATTACAAAGAAAACAAAATAAAAGCAAGGTCAAATGTGGAAATTTGTAATCAGGAGAGGAGAGATCATTGTGGAGAACAGGGAAATGGCCAAGAAAAGAACCAAATACTTTGCATCTGTCTTCATGGAGGAAGATCCAGAAAATCCCCCAGTAATACCAAGTGATCATATCGGACTTCTGCTGCTAAAGACATAAAGTCAATTCATATCAGCAACAAGATAGTACTTGAACATGGAGCTGGATTGAGCGTTGATAAGTCTGACGAAACAGATGTACTTCCTATCAAAATGTCGGAAATAAATCGCCAATAGTTGTGTTAATTGCACTGTCGATGACTGTGTTTTATTTTCCTGTACGTTCTGCAGAGATCGGAAAATATTGTGGATAAACGTGATCCAAGCACTATCGATGAATGGAAGGGATCCAAACAGCTACAAAGGGTAACATACGTAGTGTGAAGAACTGCAGACCAATTAACTTGACATTTGTAGGGAAACTGTTAGAATCTATTGTACAGGATGAGTTTTTTGATATCCGGAAATTAACGGCAACAATGGAGAGAATCAGCATGCATTTCTGATAGAGAAATCATACTTGATAAACTTCGGAATTGTTTGAAGTCGTTTCTTACAGCTTAGATAATGGGGAATCAGTAGAAGTGGCATATATTGGATTTTTGGAAGGTTTTCTATACGCTGTCAGTGAGTTCGTAAATGCAATGAATGTGAAGGGCATTTGGAGGAATATATGTAAGTGGAAAGTTAAAGTTTGATTCGCCTTCATGTAAGAGAGTCAGAACATTGATGTAAAGACATGTTGAAGCAGTTTCACAGTGTGTTGGTGGCACTGCACCTGGAGTATTGTGTACAGTTTTGGTGACCGAATCTCAGAAAGCATATACTGACTGGAGAGGGTATTCTCCAGATGAATTCCTCAGATGGTGAGATTACCTGATGAGGAAACTCGGCCTCTGTTCTCTAGAGATTCAAAAATGAGAGGTGGGTTACAGTGAAATTTAGAAAATTCACAAAACATCTGACAAGTTGGAAATTAACAGAATGCTTCCCTCGCTGTCTATTCCACATTCAAGGCAAATAATGGCAGGATCTGGGACAGGCCAGTTAAGACTTCAATAAGGTGGAAATTCATCACTTGGAGGGGACTAACTAACACAGGGGCATGGAAAACTACTGGCAGGCACGATTAGGGAGAATGTCCTGATATTCTCCAATTGTGTCCAGCGGAACAGAATATCCAGGGAACAGGTCGGACTCATTAGTGAGTTGCCAAGTTGCATCCAAATCAACTTTAGTCGAAGGAGACAGAGGGTGGTGGTAGAAGGTTGTTTGTGTGATTGGAGGCTAGTGTCCAATGGTGTACCACAGTGATCAGTGCTGTGGCCCTTATTATCTCTGAGTCGGAAGTGTTGGTGTTGGGCTGGGGTGGACAAAGCTAAATATTGCATAATACCAGGTTATAAACCAAAAGGGTTATTCGGTGGCACTAGCTTTCGAAGTGCTTCATCATAGCGCACAACCACCTGGTGAAGAAGCAGCCCTTCGAAAGCTCGTGCCTCCGAATAAACCTGTTGGACTACAAGCTCATGGTTTGTGATTTTAAACCTTATTATAAAGGATGCAGCTGTGAATATGGACGAGGGGTGGGGGGTGCCATAAATAAGTTTGTGAGTTCAATGTAGCTAAGTGTGAAGTCATTCACTTTGGTAGGAGTAACAAGAAGATGGATTACTGAGCAGATGGATCTTGGTGTCCATGTACACAGATCTCTGAATGTTGCCACCCAGGTAAATAGTGCTGTGAAGAAGGCATATGGCGGACTGGGCTTTATTGGTAGAGAAATTGAGTTCTGGAGTCCTGAGGTCATGTTGCAGTTGTATAAGACTCTGGTGCGGCCTTATCTGGAGTATTGCGTGCAGATTTGATCGCCATACTATAGGAAGGATGTGGAGGCACTGGAATGGGTGCAGAGGAGGTTTACCAGGATGTTGCCTGGCATGGTAGGAAGATCGTATGAGGAAAGTCTGAGGCACTTGAGCCTGTTCTCATTGGAGAAAAGAAAGTTTAGGGGAGATTTAATAGAGATGTACAAGATGATTAGGGGTTTAGATAGGGTTGACGGTGAGAACCTTTTTCCGTGTATGGAGTCAGCTGTTACTAGGGGACACAGCTTTAAATTAAGGTGGGGTTGGTATAGGACAGATGTTAGTGGTAGATTCTTTACTCAGCGGGTTGAGAGTTCTTGGAATGCCCTGCCAGTATCAGTGGTGGACTCTCCCTCTTTATGGTTATTCAAGTGGGCATTGGATAATCATATGGAGGTTATTGGGCTATTGTAGGTTAGGTAGGCTTCGGTCGGCGCAACATCGAGGGCGGAAGGGCCTGTAATGCGCTATATTTTTCTATGTTCTATGTTCTATGTGATTGATCCGAAAATTGGCCGGGTCGTTGACAGTGAAGAGGAAGGCCTTATGTGTCAGTAAGATACGGAAGGAATGGTTAGATGGGGGGATCAATGGCAGATGGAATGTAACCCTAATAAATATGAGGTGGTGCACTTTGGAAGAAGGAACCAGACAAGGGAGGACTCAATGAATGACAGCGCACTGGGAAACTCAGAGGGTACTTCTCCACACTTCCCTGAATGTGAGCGTAAACACAGCCTTTATACATCAAAGCACAGATTAGAAGAGCTCTGCAGAGCTTTGTTTAGACCAAGATGGAATACTGTGTATATTTATGGGAGCCACATTGCAGGAAGGATGTGATTGTCCAGGAGGGTGTGCAGAGGAGATTCGTCAGGACGTTCCTGGGGATGGAGTATATCAGCTATGGAGAGAGGCTGGAGAATATCGGGTTATTGGGGTATTGTCTTGGGGTCCGGAATGCACTTCTTGAGAGGGGAGTTGTCATGGTAACCTCAAAGCCTTCAGAAAATACATGGTTGTGCAGTTGAAATGCCATAAGATTCACAGCTTCGGGTCTTGTGCCAGAAAGTTTTTCTAATGTAGGTCGTGCTGCATTTCTGATGGAACAGAGAATGTGCTTCTGTTATTGCATGGATGTGGGAGGTCAATCATTGAGTGGCTTAAGATAGTGATTGATGGGTTTCTGAAGAATACCTTATCAAAGTATATAAGAGCGAACTTGTAATATCGTCTGAAAATATGTCAATGGCAAAATTAAGCGAAACATGTCTGTGGGTCTGGAGTCACTTTTAGGCCAGAACAGGAAAGTAAGGGAGATTCACTTCCTGAAAGTATATTGGTGAAGGAGATCGATGCTTACAGTCAACATTGGACACAAGATCACTATTACTGATACCAGATTTTAGGTTTCTATATTTTATTAATTACTTTTAACTTGCACCATCCGCCAGAGCATTATCCTGGTCTGGATTAGTAATCCAACGATATTTGCCCAACAACACCATCTCCATATGGACACCTCTCGGAAACCACACTGACCTGATTATTTCCGTGCTACTTGATAGCTCTGTCAAAAAGAATACCCACCAATTTGACTGTCGTGATGGGACTGAGGGTGTGGTAATTGGTCAGGCTGTAATTATTCTTCTCTTCGGGGTCTAGACAGAGCTAAGTAATTTTCCACATTACCAGGGAGATGTCAGAGTTGGAGCTGAAATGAAACACCTTCCCCAGGGACACGGCCTGTTGTGCAGCACAGGTCTTCAGTCCTATTACAGGAATGGGGTCAGGGTCCATTGCCTTTTTCGTATCTACTGTGTTCAGCTGTTTCTTCATGTTACGTACTGCAAATCGAATTGTTTGAACACTGGCATCTCTGAGCTTGTGGGCATGATGAGTGTGAGTTGGAGCATCCACTCAACACCTCTGGCTGAGGGTAATGCAAACAGCATGTCCTTGACTTTTTTCCTCACTGGTGTAGAGTTGTTCCGATATTTAGGATGAGGATATTTGTGGAGTCCTCTGCTCCAGTAAATTGTTCAATAGTTCATTGACATTTATGCTTGGACTTCGCAGGATGACAGAGCTTAGATCCGATCTGTTAGTCTTGGGATAATTTCCCCCCTCTCCATCAGAAGTTAATTCTGCTCTTTGGAATGTAACCAGTCAAGTGTGGTAGCTTTAATGGGTTGTCAACACGTTTAGCTGTACGTGATTCCGACCTTGACATCAGCCCTGTATTCAGTGACCTAACCTGCTTTCTGATGCGGTAACACTTCCATTTTCATATTTTCATTCTGCTGAGGGCCTCTCCCTGGTGTCACGTCTCTAATTTGTTACTTTAACTCAATCCATTTAAGGTAATAATCTAAATCGTTTCCTTTCCACAATGTCAACTTCTGTATTTGAAGTAAATGTGTTTCCTTCTGTTTTTCTCCCTGGCCATGATTACAAGCTCTGTAGTGTCAGTGATGCCAGTCTTATGCAGTTTCAGTGTCAAGGAACTTGTGCATCATGCGTTATTGTTCAGTTCCTAGTGTACAGTGCTCCATGTTGGACAGGATGTTTGAGCATCTTTGACATCCTTCTTTGGAAATTGTCCAAAAACAGAAATTGCCGAAGAAATTACTGAAAATGTTGCAGCTTCTTCTGGAGTAAATGTAGAGTTAAACTTTCAGGTCAAGTGACCATTTACAAAGCTCCCACTTTCTCCAGCAATTTTTGTATTTTTTATTTCCAGTATTCATAGTCATTTGTTTTAGTCAAAATTTGTTTCTTACCTATTCATTTCTGGAGAAACTCAGCAAGTCTGTCAGAGGCTGCAGAGACAGAGAAACAGCGTTAGCATTTCAAGCCCAGTGTGACACTTCTTCACAACTGAAAAGCATTGGAAACTTGGATTTTTAATACCTTGCCAGAGGTGGGGGATTGGTGACTGGGAAAAGAGGGCGTGGTAAAGATAAACCGGCTTTTATCACTGTAAAATGGGTTCAAATTAAGGTGTGAATGGGGAAAGGGATTTCTCTCTACTGAATGCAAGATAAAGAAGCCACAACCACACAATGTCAAAGAGAGGCCAGGAGGGAGAATGTTGAACATGTGGCATTATATAGATCTTGCCATAGATACGTTTTCACTGTCGAGATCATCGGTCCCTTTAGACAATGGAATCCAGATGCTTAACTTCTTATTGGCACTAGTAAGCATTTCATGCTGCCTTAGTGTTGTAATATGGAGAAAAACAAATCGCCATACGAAGTTTGGGCTGGATATTGTTTACCTGTCATGTTTAATATTGTTTCAAATTTGCAGTGCTTGTCTTTAAATGTTTGTTCTTGAAGTAAGTATCAGATGGAGTGTGGGAGGTTGGGTAGTGACATTGTAAAAGTTTCAAACATCATGGGAGGCATGGATAGGGCGTTTAGCCAAGATCTTTCCAACGGCATGGAGGAGTTCAACCATAGTAGGCACAGGTTTAAGGTGAAAGAGGGAAGATTTACAAGGAACGAAGGGGCAACATTTTTACACAGAGGGCGGTGTGTGTATTGAGTGAGCTGCCAGAGAAAGTGTGGTAGATGCCAGTACAGCTAGAACATTTTAAACTCATTTGGACAAACATATGAATGGGAAACGTTTAAGGCCTATGGGCCAAATGAAAGCAGATGGGACCATCTTAATTTGGAAAACCTGGCCAGGTCAGACATTTAGAAAAGCTTCACGCAGAATCAATGTGGCTTTGTGAAAGGGAAATTATACTTTGCCCTGTAAAATCATGCAATGTATTTCTGGAGATGCCTGAGAATGTAACAAGCGAACTTGATAAAGAGGATCTGGTAGACAGCAGGCTTTCCAGAGATTTTCCACAAGGTATTACTAAATAAAAGTTCTTACACAAGGGAGAAGCTCGTAGGATGATGGATAATGTATTAACATGGGATGATAAGTGGTTAGCAGAAAGAAATCGGAGAGTCAGGATTAATGGATCTTTATGATAAAGGTGTATCTGCTGGAGTACCACAGAATGAGTCCGATGACATCAGTTATTCACACTCTTTACTGATAGCCTGAAGGAGGGAGCTGAGTGCAATATACATCCGAGTTTATGGATGACACTGTGAACCAAAAGGCAGGCTGTTATTTAATGGATGGGACTTCCAGAAAATGATCAGTACAAAGGGATTGGAGTCTTCCTGTGTATGAAACATAAAGTCAGCATACTGATGCAGCAAGTAACTGGATTGGTTTAAAAGACGGGTCCTGGTATGAGAGATTTGTGTTATTGAGAATCTCTAAAATGGGGAGGCGATTATTCATTGGGGTTTAAATGAATGAGGAGCGGTAATGCTGAAAAATACAAGACACAGAGATTGGTTAATGCGGTAGATGTTGAAAAGTTGTTACCGTTCCTGTGTGGAGTCTCGAACTCGAGGACATAGATACCGAAAATGGAACATCAATTTCAGTCTGAGATGCAAAGTGATGTCTTCTCTCAGAAGGTAATGAATGTCTGGAATTCTCTAACCCAGAGAGGTGTGGAGGGATACAAGGATTCGGCAAGAAAGTGGAGTTAGACCTGGAGTAGATCAGCCACGTTCGTATTAAATGACAGGGCAAGCTTGAGGGGCCGAATAGCCGACTGTTTCTATTTAGTAATTTCACATGTTGTGCTTTTGAAAAATAACTGGTTAGTTTAGTGGAAGTTGTGTTGTGTAATGCTACATTCGGGTGAGCAGAGGATTTGTTTGAGTTAACCATGGGTGGGGTATGGGGGCTGCATTCACAGCGAATCTGGGTCTGGGACGTGACTTACTTCTGGAGCCGAAGTTACAGAGAGGGGAAGCCTGGAAACAGGGATTGGGAGGAGGGTCACTTCCTGACCCAGCCTGGATTTTCCAAGTACATTTCCAAAACTGCACCTAAACATCAGAGTGGCTTCGATCTGCCCCTGTGTAGCAGATCCGAAGGGCTGATGGGAACATCAGAATGTTGGGCTGCGGGATACGGATGGGCCATTCGGCCCTTTGAGACTACTCCATCAGTAAATAAAGTCGTGGCTCATCTCATTGTGGTCCCAGCTGCACTTTTCTCTCCATGCACCAATATCCCTGATACACTTGTCCATGGAAAATCAGATGAAGCCAACCTCGATATAATATAAAGATTCAGCCATCCCAACTTCCAGGAAAGATGATATCCACCTGAATGAATTCCCACTTTGTGATTTTTTTTCTTACTCCAGTTGTGACTGAGGATGGAGGGTGTCAATATTTCCTTTTCTAGTCCCACTCCTGCACTGCTCACAACAAATTTTAAATGTAACCAAGTTGGTGAAATGGCCAATGATAAAAGTCTCAGACTGGTTTAGGTACAGTGATAAGAACAAGTCAGGCAGATTTCTTTAGTCAGTCACAAGTTACTAACAGAACTAATGGAGGAGTATGGTGGATCTGTGGGTGACACTACTTCCACACATCACAAAGGAGCTGGGTTCAATTCGAACCTCGGGCGACCCTGTATGCGGAGTTTGAACATTCTCCTCGTGTCTGTGTGGCTTTTCTCTTAGTTATCCAGTTTATTGCCACAGTCCAAAGATGTGCAGTTTAAAGTGGATTGCCCATAGTGCCCAGAGATGTGTGGATGGGTTAGGTATGGGAAATACATGGTTACATGGATAAGGTAACGCCATCAACCCTCTCAAGAGGGTTGAAATATAAAAGCGCCGTTGTGCTACTGAGAATTATAAAGCTCTGGATAGGTCCCATTTAGAGTACTGTGTCCAGTTTTGGTCCCCACTCCTCAGGAAGGACATACTGGCACTGGAGCGTGTCCAACGGAGATTCACATGGATGAGCCCTGGAATGGTAGGTCTAATATAGGAGGAACGGCTGAGGATCCTGGGATTGTATTCATTGGAGTTTAGAAGATTATGGGGAGATTTAATAGAAACTTGCAAGGTAATACATGGCTTGGAAAGGGTGCACGCTAAGAAATTGTTTCCGTTAGGCGAGGAGACTAGGACCCGTGGACACAGCCTTAGAATTAGAGGGGGTCAATTCAGAACAGAAATGCAGAGACATTTCTTAAGCCAGAGTGTGGTGGGCCTGTGGAATTCATTGCTGCAGAGTGCAGTGGAGGTCGGGACGCTAAATGTCTTCAAGGCAGAGATTGACAAATTATTGATGTCACAATGAATTAAGGGCTACGGGGAGAATGCTGGTAAGTGGAGTTGAAATGCCCATCAGCCATGATTGAATGGCGGAGTGGACTCAATGGGCCGAATGGCCTTATTTCCACTCCTATGTCGTATGGTCACATGGTCTCATGGTCTAAGGTAGGAGAGGCACGTCCAGGTGGGATGCTGTTTGGTGGATCAGTGTGGACTTAGTGGACGGAATGTCCTGCCTCAACATGTAGAGGTTCTATGACAATTACAGCAAATTTGGAATATACACGCAGCGGGTATAGACCGAATCGACTGTCCTCAAGGTCTTGTATGTTTCATTCTCATTCCAAGAGTTAACTTTAAAGCCTTCATAATATCAGCTCATCACCCCAGGAATATGTGAAATGAAACATCACTGAACTGCTTCCAATATATTCTCCTCAAGGTCTTGTATGCTTCATTCTCGGTCCAAGGATAACCTTTTAAATCCTTCATAATATAAGCCCTTCACCCCAGGATTACCTGAAGTGAAACATTGCTGAACAGTTTTCAATGTAATTATATACTTTTTCAGATAATGAGACACAAAAAAAACTGATCTCACACTCAAATCATAAGGTTTATATTTGTTTTCTCAATGTGCTGTGAGTCTTTGGAACACTCTTCCCCACAAAGCGTTGGAGGCAGAGATATTGAATATTTTTGATGCACTGATGGAAGGTTCATAAACAACAACAGGGTTAAGGACTATCGAGGAATGGGCAGCAATGTGCAGTGTGGAGTGGGGGGGAATGCAGACAGAGGTATCAAATACTGAAAATGTGTTGCTGGAAATGTGTCGATTCATCTCAGGAGAGGATCCTTGCCTTTGAAAGCCAGGAGAATACGTTAATTAAACATCACGATGACCTCGACAATTGGGGGAGGATGAAGAATGTTCACATCGTCAATTAGCTGGACCAGACGAAAAGTGGTCAGCCAGTGAGTTTATTGAGAACTGGCTGCTGCGATTCCTTCACTTCAAAACTGAAAAGGGACAGGTGAAGAATGAGAGAGTTCATAGGGTTACAGTGCATAGGTCAGGCTCAGACCAGCGCCCTCGTCCTGTCCTTGTGTGGTTACATAGTTATGGGGAGAAACAAAGACTGATGGAATCTTCCTGAACCCAGGGGAAAGATCCAATGGCTTTAATTCACGAGGGCTCCAGTATTAGGACCTTTCAGCGGCGGTGATTTCGGAAAGAAAATCTTTTAATGATATCAAGCGAAGAGTAAGGGAACTTGGGATTCAGTATACCACATGGCTCCCAACGATGCTCCATATTGCTTTCAATGGATCCATACCCTCTTCTGACTCTCCAGAGAAAGCGAAACCTTTGTGGACATTTTAAAGTAAGCTGGATGTTTAGATAATCATGTTTCTCTCTTAAATAAATTTTCTTTGATTTTTCTGGTATTAAACAATGTTAAATTATTGTCGTGGATGGGAACAGTATTCACTTTTAACTTCTTCATTACTATTACTACTCTTTCTTTCTTTCCTAGCTTGTGCCTGGGGAACGGCTCAAGCTGGAGTGGGTTACAAAGGTAGTTGTGATGACTAAATACCGAACAAAGGGACGTTGATGCGCGATTTTGTTGTTAATTGCTCTGAATATCATATTGGTAGCAGGCAGAAGATAACGTTTTGGAAGTGTAACCGTCCCCACTGGGCAGACGTGGGATAAATTCCCTATCGAGTGTCGTTGGCACTTTGGATTTTGTTTCGTTATTTTTTATGAGTTTAGTTTTGGAAACTTTTTAGAGCTTGATAGTTGCATTAGTCTTAGTTCGTGTTGTTTTTAAGCTCTATTAGTCGTTTTTGATTCATGATCAGTGATGTGTAATTCGAGTTCTTCCTCTCTAGAGCTCAAATGTTGCTACAGTGTGTGATGGATAATGATGTGCTTAAATGGTGTACCTGGAACAATAAGCGGAGCCATCGTCCAGTCAAGAGGAAAAATGTACTTTCTAGTCTTAGAAAGGACAGGGTGGATGTTGTTCTATTGCAGGAGATGCACCTTGATGACAAGGAACATTTTACATGACAGCAGGGCGGGTGTGATCGGGTTTATTTCTTGTTTTTTTTATATTAGGATAGGGGAGAAGCCATACTGGATAGGAAGAATCTTCCAGTTATATTACAAGATTATATTAGACACTCACAGTATGATAAAAATCCTGCAATCCTTGAACTATGAGAAAGAATACAGTATTTTGAATGTTTATTGCCTCTCGGCGCACCCTCTTAAAGCCGTGGTAGATGCAGGATCCCAGTACCCTCCCTAATTGAGGTAGTGGCTTGAGAGAGGCACTCGTTTTCCTGGCAAGATAGGCTACATACTTGCCTATCTTATCACCATGTTCAAACAGCCCTTGTTTTGAAAAAGTAAATTCCTTCTTGGCTGTCTGTGTGAGCGTGGAAATCACTGTAGAGCGAAGCGTTGTGATCCTCTGCAGCTTAGACACTGATGGTCGATCACAGTATGCCCTCTTGGCTGCCCTCAGCTGTGCCTCAAGACAGCGTTCCTGCTCCCCCTTCTGCTGCAACCTAAGGAATTATTCCTTTGGCATAAGCCTTAGCAATGTCCCATTAAAATGGACGGTATACTTGTTGAATCTGAATGAATGGCTAACGAAGATCTGAATCCATTGCAGAAATACTCAATGAACTAACTATCCTTAAGAATAAAGGGATACATTCGCCAGTGTCTCGAATCTGTTATACTGCCCTTTATCTTAATCAATAAGTATCCTGTTTTATGGTCAGAAATGGTAACATTCCCAATTGTGCAGGATGCTACCGAATCTAAGATTGTTGCAGGGATGGCGAAGATAACAACCCTCGTGCGGCATTTCTGCGGGTTGAAGAAGAAGAAAAACAATCCCTACTTGTGAGTTAGATCTGCCTACAGACATCTATTTGTTTGACAAAATTAAATAAGACCTTCAAAGATGGGAGGCATTTCCAATACCCTAGCTAGGTCGGATAGCTGTTATTAAAATGAATGGCCTTCCTCATTTGCTACACACCATGTGAATGCTTCCTTTGATGTTTCCCAGACAGATGTTTAAGAAACATAATGGCTTATTTAGCTCTTTTATAAGCGATTCTTTATCAATCTCACAAAATTGCAACTGTGATTGTAGAGTGTTGATCTCTCCGATTAAAAGCAATCAATTAATTTCTTTTTTCATCGTATGTTAGTGCCTTGGCATCAATATGGCTAGACATTGAGCCTTCTCAGAAAAAGTGAACCTTTATTAGTCTGCTGTTCTTAGATAAAATGACATCATTTATTGAATATTGGCATAAACTACTTGAAGCAAAATGCGTCAGATCGAGGGCAATACATCAAAACTATGTTTCTTACTCCTATAATTCGTATACTGGGTTGTCAACCGGGAATAATGGATTCCAGCTTTAAACTGTGGGCAGCCAGGGGTGTGCCTTGCTTGGGTGATTTAGAATTAGTAGAGTCCCTACAGTGTGGATACAGGTCGTTGGGCCCAGCAAGTCCACTTCGACCCTCTGAAGAGCCCGCCCAGACCCATTCCCCGACCATCCTATATTTACCCTGAGTAATGCCCCAACCTACACATCCCTGAACACTATGAGCAATTTAGCAATGGCCAATTCATCTAACCTGCACATCATTGTGACTGTGGGAGGAAACCTACGCAGACACATTAGAGAATATGCTAACTCCACACAGTCGGTCACCCAAGGCTGAAAGCAAAGCTGTGACCCTGGTGCTGTGAGTCAGCTGTGCAAACCACCGAGCTACGACATGTTACTTGAGGGAGAAACAATGATATCATTTGATCAAATAACTCGTAAGTATGGACTACCTAGTAGAGACTTCTGTTTTTTTTCCAGATTAGAGAATTGATTTAAAAAAAAACAGACTCTTACAGATCCGATAGAGAGAAGCGGGTACTCATTGTTAAGAATACATTCTCTGTCAGCACCCTTTATCATTTGTAGTAGAGTGTCCCCTCAGAAAAGACTGTGCAGCTTCGTGACGTCTGTGCAAGAGAGTTGGGGGTTCAGATCTCTTCGGAGACATGGGAGGATATTTGTGAAAATGCTCGAAGGATTTTGATCACTAATAGGATCCGTTCCATGCAGTTGACAATTCTTCATAGGGTCTATGTGACACCAGATTTTCTCTCAAAATTCAAAATGGGATTATCTTCAGAATGTACTAAATGCAGAATGACTACAGGCACTCTTACTCATTGCATGTGGTCCTGCTGTAGGCTTTGTATATATTGGAGCACTGTGGTAGGTGTGGTAGAGTGGGTCTTGGGGACTGAATTGAAGATGGACCCTGTTTCTCTTTTCCTGGGCCTGCCCAGAATATTTTACGCAGATGCATATGGGGAAAAATATATCCATATTCTCTGGGCTAGGAAAAATATTCTGTTGTGTTGGATGTCTGAAAACTTCCCGCGTCTGTGGGGTATTTTTAAGCTCATCATGGAGAATATCCCTTTGGACTTTCTCACCAGTATGGTGAACCAAAAACAGAGATTAATATAAGTCATAGAGTCATAGAGATGTACAGCATGGAAACAGATCCTTCGGTCCAACCCATCCATGCCAACCAGATATCCCAACCCAATCTAGTCCCACCTGCCAGCACCCGGGCCATATCCCACCAAACCCTTCCTATTCATATACCCATCCGAATGCCTCTTAACTGTTGCAATTGTATCAGCATCCACCACTTCACCTGGCAGTTCATTCCATATACATGCCACCCTCTGTCTGAAAAATTTGCCTCGTAGGACTCTTTTATATCTTTCCCCTCTCACCCTAAACCTATGCCCTCTAGTACTGGACTCCCCGAACCAGGGAAGCTATTTACCTATTTACGTTATCCATGCCCCTCATAACTTTGTAAACATCTATTATATCCACCCACAGTCTCCGATGCTCCAGGGAAAACTGTCCCAGCCTATTCAGTCTCTCTCTGTAGCTCAAATCCTCCAACTCTGGCAACATCCTTGTAAATCTTTTCTGAACCCTTTTAAGTTTCACAACATATTTCCGATAGGAAGGAGAACAGAATTGCACGCAATATTCCAATAGTGGCCTAACCAATATCCTGTACAGCCGCAACATGACCTCCCACCTCCTATACTCGGTACTCTGACCAATAAAAGAAAACATACCAAACGCCTTCTTCACTATCCTACCGACCTGCGACTCCACTTTCAAGGAGCTATGAACCTGCACTCCAAGGTCTCTTTGTTCAGCAACACACCCTCGGACCTTACCATTAAATGTAAAAGTCCTGCTAAGATTTGTTTTCCCAAAATGCAACACCTCGCATTTATCTGCATTAAACTCCACCTGCCACTGCTCAGCCCATTGTCCCATCTGGTCCAGATCCTGTTTTAATCTGAGGTGACGCGCCTCGCTGTCCACTACACCTGCTATTTTGGTGTCATCTGCAAACTTACTAACTATATCTCTTATGCTTGCATCCAAATCATTTATGTAAATGACAAAACGTAGAGGACCCAGCACCGATCCTAGTGGCACTCCACTGGTCTCAGGCCTCCATCTGAAAAGCAACCCTCCACCACCACCCTCTGTCTTCTACCTTCGAGCCAGTTCTGTATCCAAATGGCTAGTTCTCCCAGTATTCCATGAGATCGAACCTTGCTAATCAGTCTCCCATGGGGAACCTTGTCGAACGCCTTACTGAAGTCCACATAGATCACATCTACACCTCTGCCCTCATCAATCCTCTTTGTTACTTCCTCAAAAAACTCAATCAATTTTGGAGACATGATTTTCCACGCACAAAGCCATGTTGACTATCCCAAATCAATCGTTGCCTTTCCAAATACACGCACATCCTGTTCCTCAGGATTCCCTCCAACAACTTGCCCACCACCAACGTCAGGCTCACTGGTCTTTAGAACCCTGGTTTGTCCTTACCACCCTTCTTCAACAGTGGCACCACGTTCGCCAACCTCCAGTCTTCCGGCACCCCACCTGTGACTATCCATATTTCAAATATCTCAGCAAGAGGCAGAGCAATCACTTCGCTAGATTCCCACAGAGTTCTCTGTTACACCTGGTCATATCCTGGGGATTTATCCACCTTTGCCCGTTTTCAGAAATCTAGCACTTCCTCCTCTGTAATATGGACATTTTGCAAGGTGTCATCATCTATTCCCGACATGTTATAGCTTCAATATCCTTTTCCACAGTAAATACTGATGTAGAATACTCGTTTAATATCTCCCCATACTTCATGTGCCAGGAAAAATATTCTGTTGCGTTGGATGTCTGAAACACCCCCCCCCCCCCCCCCCCCGGTGTTTTGGATCGTCGTAAGCTCATCGTGGAGAATATCCCTTTGGACATTCTCACCAGTATGGTTCACCGAAAAGCAGAGATTTATAAAAGATATGACAACCCTTTTTGGAGTACTGCGATGCAGGCTTATCTGCCACTCTGAAAAGCGTTTTTACATAGCCATGACGATATTGTCTAACGAATCACATATGAAGAATTGTCAACATATGAATGTGTATCAGTTAATGCTCTCGAAGAACAAGAGCTATCGTTTTGTTATTCTGAGCCGTATTATTTATATTTTATTTATTGTTTATTTTTGTTTTTCTTCTGTTCGTTAAAAGACTTTAAGTTGTTTTGTATGTACATGCACGTGGGTGTAATTTTGTTCAGTTATTTGTTTTGTTATTGGTTTAATATAATAACGAAAATCTACTTTTCAGTAAAAAAAAGTTAAAAACATTAAAATGCTATCATTGACAGAGTCCCAAAGAACTCTCATTAGAGAGACCACTCATGGCGTTTTACGCTGAAGGTCACCACACTTTGGGTGATGGGGTGAGGTTGAGAGAGCATTCTCTTCATGGTAATCTCTGTCAGTGTGGGGAATTGAACCTGCGCTGGTGGCCTCCCTCTGCATCACAAACCAACCATCCAGCCAACTGAGTGGGAGTCTGTGTAACTGTTCGACACAGAATCAGTCACAGACAAAGGGCAAGAGAAATATTCATGACAAGTGAAGAGATATGTTTGAGATAACGGTCATGATAACGGCTGAGGATAAAAACGTTCTCCGCTAGAAATTGTATTTTATATTGAGACAAGTGTTTCGAAGCTGTCTTTGGCTGAATACAATAAGGTGAGACAAGTGAAATAACCAGAATGACTAATTGTGATTGAATGCCGATATCATAAAATAATTGCATGTTTTTGATTGGTCTGTGGAAAGCATGCTGACTATTGCATGAATTTATAGGCAGATGAAATATATTGTGAGGTGAGTCCGTCCCTATGGGAAATGCCTTCTGAACACATGCTAGAAGAAACCCGGGATAAAAAGTTTCTGAGAATCGTTTGCTCGGTAACTGGAAGCAGTGGGTTGAATGACTGAAAGTTCCTGTAACATGGAGCTAAGAAAACCATCAGATCACCCCCAAACGTATTGAATGCTGGAGCATCTTTGAAGTACTGAATGGCCTCATGATGGATTTTAATTGTATGTGATTTGAAAAACGTACATCTCTACTTCATCCTCTTACGTGTCACACACTGGGGCACTGCCACCTTACTGAAACTGGGAATAAGTTGGAACATTATATGGAACATTCCATAATTGGCATTTTCAGAATATTCTATATCTGTGTAGAAATGCAAGAGAGAAACAGAGCGATTGTGCTGCATGCAGTAGTGAGAGTGGTGGAGCATTAACCTTGTTCGGGAGCCGGTGCTATAACAGACATACAGTGAATGTGAGAGAGCAGAGAGAATACGGTGACCCTTATCCTGACGGAGTGGGGAAGTTTATTGATGCTTGTCCTGCCTTGCTGGACATTTTTCATACTGCAGATACTGCACTGAGGTAGGTAGTGAGGTCAGACCATGCTCGGTGGGTTTGGTGGTGTGATCTCCTTGGGAAGAGAATGGTCCCCTCTGTACTAGCTCATCCACCAGGAACTCCGTGCCACTGTCGACAAACAGTGATGCAATTTCCCCTTACCTGCCATGCTCTGGGTAAACTGTGTAGGGCAGCTCCAAACTGAGAAAGCTCAACCGTGTGCCCATTGGACTTTTAAAGATGGCCCCAGTGTCAGGGATCGCAGAATATACAGGGGAATCTTGGCGATCGTGAGTACCTCCAGTCATGATGGGTGGGAGAATCGGTCTGGCATTGTATGAGAGGGACACTCGGAGTGGGATGGGTAGTTAATGAGAAGAATTTGGTAAGAAAGCACCAGGAAACTAGCTCAGCCTCTTGCAGACAACCCCTCTGTCACACTTAATGAAAATGCCACTGAGACAGTTTTTTGTTAGATTTAGACCACTGAGGCGAAGACTCTACTGTCCTCAATCCCACTTACAAAGCTGCAGAACAAATGTTCATCCAAAACTCTCCATCGCCTGAACTCACAGCAATATCCCTTTCACTCATAATTCTTCATAATAATGACCCGTGTTGCATGATACTATCGAATTAGCTTCATTTCAGCATTCTGAAACCTGTGAACATATCCTTCCATGACATTTTTTCTCAGTCTCCCCCATTCTGCCTCCACTCCAAAACACACTCACCTACAGTCATATTGCATGAGACTGCCAGTATAACTGGCCATTTGGCCCAGCTGGTCCATGCCAATCAAAGTTTCAATCCACACTCACCCCATTTCCCTGCCCTTGCTCTGACACTTTCATATCTGTGTATTTGTCCAAATGCCTTTTCAATGTTGTTATAGTACCCACCTCAATCACTTCCACAGGCAGCTCAGTCCATATGCGTACCACAGGCTGTGTAAAAAAGTTGCCCCTCACGTTCCTTTTTATATATTTTTTTTCCGTTCCAAACATTAATGGATGTCCTCTAGTCCTCGATTCCCAACCATAGGAAAAAAATTGAAGTATTCTTCCCATGCACGCCGCTCGTGATTTTATAAGACTTACACTTCTATAAGAACCCTCTCAGTTTCCTACGCTGGAAAGAAATATGTTCTAACATGTCCAACTTCTGCCTATAACTGAGAGCCTTTAGCCCAGGAAACATCTTTGAAAATTTCGTCTACTTCCTTTCTAGAGCAAGGTGAACAAAACTGAGCACAATATTCCAACTGTGGCCTTACCAACATCCTGTACAATTGCAACATAACGTCCCAACTTCTATACTCAATGCCCTGACGAAGGCCAGTGTGCCAACAGCTTTCTTCACTGTCCGGTGTCTCTGTGACCCAAATTTCAGAGAACCGTGCACCTGATCTCCAACGTCCTTTTGTTCCACTACACTCCTTATGACCCTCTCATTCATCATTAGACTCCTACCTTGATTAGACTTTCAAAAATGCAAGACGTCACACTTGTCTATATTAAACACGATTTGTTATTTCTGAGCCCACTTCCTCAGCTGACCAAGGTACTGCTGCAATTTCTGATAATGTTTCTCATTGTAAATGATGCCTCCTAATTTAGACTCGCCTGCAAACTTACTAACCTTGTGTTGTGCACTCCAGTCCAAATCATTGGTATAGATAACGAACAGCAATGAGCCTAGCACCGACCGCTGAGGCACTCCAATGGTCATAGGCCTCCAATCCGACAAGCATACCTCCACCAGAGCCATTTGCTTCATAACGTCAAGCCAATTGTTTCGCCAATTTGCCAGTTCACCTTGGATTCCATGCGATCTTACCTTCCAAAATGGCCTACCATGTGGAACCTTATCAAAGGCCTTACTGAAATCCATATAGACTATGTCCACCACCCTGTCCTTGTCAACCTTCCTGGTCACTTCCTCAAAAGCTTTATCAAAATCTGTAAGGCATGATCTGCCACACACAAAGCTCTGCTGACTGCTCCAAGTCAAACTCTGTCTTTCCAAATGCATGCATATCTTATCTCTCCGTACCTTCTCAAGTGGTTTACCGAAAACAGAAGTGAAGTCTACATTGATATTGGTACAATACAGGTCTATATTTCCCAGGATTTTCTTTGCAACACTTCTTGAATAAGGGCACAACATTTGCTTCCGTCCAATCTTCTGGGTTCTTGGCCCCTGAATGTCTTCTCTCGCCTCTTGCAGTGCTCTTGGATATATCTGGTCCCTACCAAGAGATTTATCTGACTTTGTGCATTCTAATATGTCAATCAGCACCTCTACTGTGATATGGACTGGACCAAGATATCACACCTAACCTCTCAAACGTCACAGGTCTTCATGTCTTTCTTCATGGTAAACACAGAGGGGAAATTGAGGACTTCACCCATCTCTTGAGATTTTACACATGCAGACCCATTTTGGATTTTAAGAAGTTCTATTCTCTCTCTAGCTGTTCTTTTTCTTTCCTATACTGAACTTGGATTCACACTAATCTGCTCAGCTAAGGATATCTCATACCCCCTTTTCGCCTTGCTGATTTTCTTATTCAGTAACCTCCTCTATCCCTTGTATACCTCCAGAGATTCCCTTGGTACCAGCTGCCTGCAGTGAGTCACACCTCATTTTCTTCTTGTCAGAGCCTCAATATGTCTTGTCATTCAGGGTTCTCTCTTCCTACCTCACTTTCCCTTCATCTTCACAGGAACATATGGACCTTACGCTCGATCTATCTCACTTCTGAAGCCCTCCCATTTGCCCGGGATCCTTTTATCTCGAAACGAACTGCTCCAATCAACCCCTGCAATCCCCTGACTAATTCCAACAAAATACGCCTTGCCCCAACTTAGAACTTGAATATGTGGACCAATTTTGTCCCTACCATTACTATTTTAAAATTAATACAGCTCTAGTCACTTTTCTCAAAATGCTCGTTCACTTTACCTCCGTCACCTATCCTACCCTATTTCCCAACAGTAGGTTTAGATTGTCCCTTCACCAGTAGGAACCTCTTTATATTGCTTGTGGAAGCTTTCCTGAACACACTAAACAAATTACGTTCCATCTAAGAACTTAACCCTCTGGAAGTCCCCGTCCACATTAGGAAAATTAAAAACAACTATTATGACTACCTTATTGCTCCTGCAAGTCTCGCCAGTTTCCCTGCATATTTGTTCCTCTAATTCCTATTGATTATTTGGAAGCTTATAGTGCAACCATTATAACAATACCATCCCCCTCTTACTTCTTTGTACTGTTCACAAAAACTCATTGGATATTATCTCAGTTATTTCATCTTTAAATACTAGAGTTATATGCGCCTTTATCAGAACTATTGGTATTTAAATTGTTTCTACTTATATCTCTCCATCGCAGTGATTTTCACAGTCGCAGCTTCCCTTGTCAAGGTACAGTCGAGATATGAAGCTGTAAATGGATGGGAACTGCACATCCTGTTACATCCAGCATTGGTTACATTTTTCCCCACACTGGGCAGTGATCTAATACAGTGTTACCGAACAATGCAACAGCCTGGGTTTATATATGAATGAACCAGTCCGGACTGCACAGCTCCCCACACTGCACATTTAGCCCATGATTATAGATCAAGCATTGGTGTGGGCTGCACAGTGTTTCATTCTGGACTTTGCTGGGTTGCACTCAGCAGTACGCCAGCTGGATCTATACAGTGCTCCATCCTGTATACGTAATTGATGAGCTGGTTTTGTGAGTTGGATTGCGAATGTGAGAGAACTAAACATCTGGCAATGCGTTTGTTTTGTGTTTTAATTCTTGCAATTGGACCGTTCAAATCCTGACGTACCCGGTTAGACCCATCCTTCTGGTTAAGTCATGTTGACTGTTGTTACAGCATCTGGGTCTGCAACATGACCAACAAATGGAGCAGAGGCTGCAGAGAGGGGAGTCTCCGTAGAAATGGAATGAGGAAATCACAATCAGATCAGCCGTGGTCTTAGTGAATGGTGGAGCAGGATTGAATGGTTCACTAATGCAACTTATTCCTGTATTTATGTTTGTTCCATGCAAACCCGTCTTCTCTCCCTGTGTCCCATACTCGTGGGGAGTGAGGCACCTCCTCCTGTTCCTGCGTCACAGGGCTCTGGGGCCTCACTAACCACCAGATTTCCCTGCGCCCCAGTTTTGAGATCTGAGTAACTTCCTCATGTTCCTTTATCCCAGTCTCAAGCAATTGAATGACTGCGTCCTGTTCCTGTGTCACAGACTCAAGCAGTTGAATGACTGCCTCATGTTCCTGAGTCCCAGTCTTGAGCTCTGAGTGACTCCCTCCTTTCCCTGTGCCCCAGTCTCAAGCAATTGAATGGCTGCATCCTGTTCCTGTGTCCCAATCTTGAACAGCTGTTTGACTGTCTCCTGATGCAAGGTTTGTGAAAGTAGATGTCCTCCTCCTGGTACTGACTACCAGGCTCCAATATCTTTGTACTCACTGCTTCTCTTGTGGAATGGAGTTGTGGGCCTGAATGGCCTCTTCACGTTCCTTCCAGCTTCTCTTGACTAAAAGCCTTTCTCCTGTTTCTGTCAAACACCATTTAAACCTGAATGATGTATTTTTGTATTTTAATCTCAGCAATTGAGCAAACAAGCTGACTGACCGAATTCAGAAGCTGAATAGCCTCCTCCTGTCCCTGTGTCATACACTCAAGGGGCATTAGAGTCTCAGAGATGTACAGCACGGAAAAATACCTTTCGGTCTGATCGTCCGTACCGAACAAATATCCTAAATAAATCTCGTCCCCCTTGCCAGCAGTTGGCCCATCTCCCTCGAAACAATTCCCATGCATGTATCCATCCAAATGTCTTTTAATGGTGTAACTGTACCTGCCTCCAACACCTCTTTTGGTTGTTCAATCCATGCACCTTAAACCTTTGTTTTCTCATTTTGGACTCGGCTATCCTGGGAAAAGACATTGACTGTTTACGTTATCTATGCCCCTCATGATTTTATAAACCTCTTTAAGGTCACCCCTCTGCCTCAACACTTGAGAATAGTCCCAGCCTATTCAAACTCTCCCTGTAACTCTAAGCCTCCAACACCTGCAACATTCTTTTAAATATCGTCTGCGCCCTTTCAAGTTTGGCAACATCTTTCCGACAGCAGGGAGATCAGAAATAAAGGCAATATTACAAAAGTGGCCAACCCAATGTCCTGTACAGATGAAACACGTCATGCAAATGTTTCGACTCAAAGTATGGACCAATAAAGGGAAGATCACGAAATTCCTTCTTCACTCCACTATTTACCTGCGATGGCACTTCCAAGCTGCTTCAGAGCACAACGATTTGGGTTTAATTCCATCCTTGAATGACAGCCTGTATGGAGTTTGCACATTCTCCCCATGACTGCCTGAGTTTCCTCCAGATGTTATATTTTCGTCCGCCAGTATAAAACTGTACAGATAAGTCTAGATTGGCTATGCTAAATTGCGTAAAGTACCCAGGGATGTGTAGGTGAGGTGGATTAGCCATAGGAAATGCAGGCTCAGAGGGATTGGGTGGTGGTTTGTCCAGTGGGATACTGTTTTGAGGTTCGGTGTGGCCTCGATGGGCCGAATAGACTTTTTCCTCACTGTAGGGATTCGATAATTTTGATGGAGTTCTCCTTGATTGGCAACTTTCGACAGGACCCTACCTACGTGACTTGCCCTGATTTTTCTTGGCAAACTGCAACACATCCATTTAACTAAAATAAACTCCATCTGCCACTCCTCGGTTCACCTCAGCAAAGTTCCATTATAGTCTGAGAATTCATTCTTTACTGTGAACTGCACCACCAAATTTGGTATTATCTACAAACTTACTGAACATACTTCATATACTCAAATGCAAATGATTTGTATAAGTGGCAAAAGGTAGTGGATCCACTATTGATCTTTGTGGCACGCCAATGGTCACAGGTCTCCAAGTTCAATGAACAAATGTCCACCGTCACAACCTGTCTCCAATATTCAAGAAAATGTTGGATCTAAATGGCGAGCTCTCCCTGGATCCCAGGCAGTCTGACCTTGCTAACCAGTCTACCATGTAGAACATTTAGGTTTTCTTACTGAATTCCATAAAGGCAACATCCACTGTTCTGTCTTTCTCAATCATCTTCATCACTTCCTCAAAACATTCCAACGAGTCAGTGAGACGTGATCTCCAAACTACAAAGCCCTCTTCAGTCCTTGTCTGTCCAAATGCGTATACATCCTTTTCCTCAAACTCTCCTCGAACATTTTAATCACCATTGATGTCACGCTCACCAGTCTGTAGTTACGTGTTTTTTCCTTACTTTTTAAAAATAATGACACTTTGTTAGCAGCTGTCCAGTCTTTTGACACCTCACCTGTGGAAATCAATGATATAAATATATCCGAAAAATGCTGACCAATCTCTTTCCTAGCTTCCCACAAACTTGGGATACAACTGATCAGGTCACAGGGACTTGTTCACCTTTATGTGTTTTAAAATGTCCAACACCTCCTTGTAATATAGACACTTTTCAAGATGTCACTATATATTTTTCCATTTTCTCGCTCTTGTAACCTCCTCCACAATAAATACTGAGGAGAAATACTTGTTTCATATCCCTCCAATCTCCTGTGGTTCCACACACAGGTAGCCTTACTGACCTTTAGAGTGCCCTATCCTCTCCCTAGTTAATCGTTTGCCATTAACGGATGTGTTTAATTTCTTCAATGTCTCGTTAACCCTATTTCTAAAGCCATCTCATGTTCACATTTTTCTAGCCCGATTTCCCCATTGACTATACACTTGCTGCCCTTATGCACCTCGCGGAATTCACTTGATCTCAGCTCTGTTTACCTGACAATTGCCTCCTTACATACCTAGCCATCCAGCACTCCCTGCACCCACCAGCCTTGCCCCTCTCACGAATGGGAACACGTTGGCTCTGGATTCTCTGAAACCAAGTATTGATTGCCTTGCATTTTCCAACCATCCCTTTACCTGTGAATAGGGTATCGCAACGACCCTTTCACAGGGCTCGCCTTACACTTTCAAAATTGGCCTTGTTCAAAGTTAGAACTTTAATGTTTACAGCAGATCTTTCATGTTCTAAAACCATTTTAAAACTAATATTTATGAATAACAGAATTGTAATTTAAATAAACACTTCCCGCCGCTGTGTAACAGGCTCGAGAGGCTGAATGGGCTCCTCGTGGCCCTCTGTAATAGACTGGAAAGACTGAATGGCCTCCTCATGTCCCGATGTAACAGACCCGAGACATTAAATGACACAGCAACCAGAGGATTACGAGCAGCCCGTAAAATGTATCTGATGGAGTTCCATCTCTTCTCAGTTACAGAAACACAAACAACACCATGTACACCAAGTGCCCTCTTAGTAACACTTCATACAGCTGCAGCGACACATCTCTTTCAAGGTTGGCAGGAGTACAAAGCACTCTTCAGTACTTGCCTTTCCAAATGCAGATACATCCTTTCCCTCAAAACCCCCTCCAACAATTTAGTTTCCATTGACATCAGGCTCAACGATCTATGGTTACCTGTTTTTTTTTCCTAAAATAATGTTGGCAAAATGTGCCAATAATCTAGATTTCCACCTTTTCAAGTAGCAACAGGCTAATATGGGCTGAATGGCCTTCTCTTATTCCTCTGTAAGAGGCCCATAGGGACCGAATTGCTTCGGCCTGTTGCTAAGCAGCAATCTCAAAGCTCTGTCTCAAGGTTATGAAAGGATTTGATAACAGGGCAGTTAAAACTAGGGGTAGCCTCACACTGGTCAATAAGTATTATACTTTGGGTTAAGATATCTAGAAACTTGCCCACCCGACGATTTTTAATGCAATTGAACTGTTATTTTGTAACTGTCTCCTTTCATAAACAGAGTTGAACATATATAGACCCCTGCAGTGTCCTATTAATAATCTCATATACAAGTTTACAATAAAAAGATTTAAAGATTTATGGTCGATCCCTCAGCAACCCTCATCCATTCCATCCAAACCCAGTAAATGTTCCCTTTTATCGTGATATGAAAAGTGATGTGTCGAAATGGTTAACTGAGCCTGTTTGTTCAGTCATGATTTGGAGATGCCAGTGTTGGACTGGGGTGTACAAAGTTAAAAATCACACAGCACCAGGTTATAGCCCAACAGGTTTAATTGGAAGCACATTAGCTTTCGGAGCGCCGCTCCTTCATCAGGTGATAGAGGAGGGCACACTTCTAAGGCACAGAATTTATAGCAAAAAAATGTGAGATGTAACTGAAATTATACTTTGAAAAATAGCTTTATTGTCTGCTGAGTCTTTCATCTGTTTGAATAAAATGATAGTTTCATTTATTTCATGTGTAAATCACAAAACCTTTTTCTTTTAAAGTTGCATTCTCAGATTAGTTGTAACATTGAGTGTTAGTTAGACAATATGTTGAAGGTGTTAGCCCCCTGTGTTCTCTGTGTATACCGTGATGTTGAGATTGATTCTAATCTGAAAAGTGAGATAATAGAGTTACATGAATTCATGTAGTTTTTGAGCAAAGTACAATGTAACTCTGCAAGTACAAATTCACCCCACAAACTATATGTGTGCATGTGTGTCTTTGTCTGTTTGTGTGTGTGTGCTTGCCTTGGTTGGGGGTGTGAGTGTCAGAGGGAGTGTATATGTGTGTGTAGTGATGTAGATTGTCTTAAGTCTGTGAGGGAGTGCATGTGTGAGTGTGGGAGTGTGTGTACGTGTATGGGGTGGGGGTTTGAGTATCAGTGAGAGAGAGTGTATATGTGTGTGCATGAGTGTAGAGTGGTCTAGGTCTCTGAGTGGATGCTTGTGTGAGAGTGTGTGTCTATAAGGATGTGTGTGAGTGTCTGTGTGCGTGTCTGTGTACATGTGTGTCCGTATGTATGTGTGTGTGTATAGGAGTGCGTGTGTGTGTGTGTGTGTGTGTGTGTGTGTGTGTGTATAGCGCAATGGTTGTCACCGTAATGTGACATGAACCCAATGTCCCGGTTGAGGCCCTCCATATGGGTCCCGAAATTAGTTATCAGCCTCTGCTCGGCCACTTTTCGCTGTTGCCTGTCTTGAAGCCCACCATGATGGTCACGGCCTTGAAGGAGATTGAATGTCCTGGACCATTGAGGTGTTCCCCAACAGGAAGGGAGCACTCCTGCCTGTTGATTGTTGTGCAGTGCGCATTCATCCGTTGTTGTAGCCTTTGCTAAGTTTCCCAGTGTTTGTTCAGTGACTGTGCTTAATGCCAATCTCCATTGATTCTAATTATCCCAGTGGAAGGTTTCCATGTTTTAATGATAAATGGGCGCCTTTCAATGTTTTATCCCATAACATGAGCAGAAGCATCACGGACAGCACTGACAAGGATCAGCAGATTTGGAGAGAGGGGGATGACAGATAAGAATCTGAGAACGTTGGACTGGAATGTTCCAAAAATGTATCAGAATCTGGGAACATTAGACTGGAATGTTCCAACAATAGACAGGAGGTTATCCAATTATGTTTGGTATCTTTCTGCATTATAATGGTGGTCATTATCATGGCGGATCTATTACGCTCTTCTCATTTTTCAATATTTTTCTTATCCTTTCGTGGCTATTGTTGGTGGTCCTGTTAAGTGTCACTGTCCACTTTTTCTTTCTATAAACCGGTTATGACTGTATTACTGTTCTTTTAAATAGTCTACACTTCTTGTCACTATTATTTTCCTGTTGAAACTTCAATCCAGATATTCACTCTACAGACCACTACTAACTACATCAATGAAGGTGTTCAATTACTGCCTCCCTCTCTGCTCTGGCAGTGTTACTCATGGGTCTCTATGTTGACCTACTCAGTTCCAGTGGAGAACTACAATTTATTGTATCATTGCCTTTGTTATTTAAATATTAAGAGCATGGAGGTCACTCTCTACTGTTCTGGTTACAAACTCCACTTCCTTCCACTGTTTCCATCCCACCCCTGGCCAATATCTGCGGCTGAAGCGGACGAGTCACAACTGTGGGAGATCTCTTTGAACATGAGCAAATTCCTGACACCATACCTGACCATTTCTAACTTGAAATACTCATCCCTCCAGAATATATCTCACTGACTTATTTCATCTGCTGTTTGAACCTTGAGCCATAAAATACAGTCTTACTGACGCCAATAATCTGCCGCTGACGCTCCCGGCTTCAAACCTGCCGAAGCAAATCTGATTTGAACTCACACCAAACTCCCATCCATCTGTCATTCATGTGCACGCCGATGTATATTGATGTTGTATCTGGCAATGCCTTTACTTTGACATTCTCAAGCACTTTATCTCATCTGTCCACGAAATTCTCTCGTTCTCTCTCAGTTGATTATCAAAAAGCCTGCTAGTTGTTCTCATTTAAAATAGGTTCCTCCATGTGCGTTCCTTCTCAAACAATGAGTTTCACATTCAAACACGCCAATCGCGCACGCACACCCACTCTCCCTCAGTCTCTGATGAACACGCATGCTCACACATACACGCCGCAAATCTTCCCATTACAGACAGTAATCTGATGCGAATATAGTTAGCATATGATAGTCAAGTTTGCAATACTCACCATGCTGGACAGATAGTGTAGTTTACTGAGCAACACACTCGCATGGTCTTCACAGCTCTCCATGCTGGGCTGTCATCTTGTCCCAGTTGATGGTGTTTGCGGTGTTCTGTCAAGCAGATTCGGAATTTGATGTAACAAACCATTTCAGCTGATCTGACAATGCTTTTATTCGATGTTCTCATTCTTGTAAGTTTACTTTCGAAGATCTCACTTCTCCAGTTCGTCCCATTGCCCTGTTTGTTTCCCCACATTTCCACAACATTTTTCAGTTAATTAACTGTCTGTTCCTGTCTTTAACGTGAACTTTTCTGTCCCTCTGTATCCCTGGGCTTAGCTTTTGGCTCCCTAGTGCATTGAGTGCTGGCTTTGTGAAGCTCAAAACCATTGAAATGGAGTGTGTCAGGCTGTTGTTCACTTCCCTGTATGTCCCATGTGATGATCCATGAACAGGAGTCTTTCCGAAGTTAGGAGACACATCCTTGCAACTTGGTCTGTACCTGTGGCTGTCCCTCTCAGGTGACCTTACGATCAGTAACACGAGGAAGTCCATTAAGTAACGGACCAGGCATCTAAATTGTGTGACAATGCTGTCACGTTTTTTTTTAAAAAAAATCATTATTCCTTTCTTTAAATAAGAGTTCTTGAAGGCCAAACTGTCTGCTGAAAACGGTTCAAGTAAATAACTTATGACGCTTTTAGAGTTTTGAATAAATAGCAGTAACAACAGTTTAGTAACTAAACTCCAGCTGCTACTCTCTTTGAAACCTGACTTGAGGCTGTTTCCTCCTGGATTGGAAAACTGTATGGAAGAATGTATGTCTGAATGTTCGTTTTTGCCAAGGGGTTTGTTTATGGGATGTTAGTATATTGGAACAGTTCATTTGTAGAAGATACTGTATCCATTATTCGGTTAAGGTTTCTAATAGTTAAATTATTCTAAATTCCTCTTCATTATGTATGGATTTTCATTACAGTGTTTAAATATGTTGTGTTTTACTTAATGGTGAGTGGTTTCACTAGTCACATCACATCTGGAACACCCAAATCACATCTACCTTTAAAATATAAAAAGTAGGCATCTAAGCTACCTTCTTAAAATGGTTTAAGGCAGTCTAGTTGGTTGAGAGCAAACTGGGGTTTCTTGTCTGGTTCTAAATCGATAATACCAAATTGGGTTTAAAATTACAATCTCTACAGTGTGCAAACAGACCATTCGACCCAACAAGTCCACACCGACTCTCCGAGGAGGAACCTACCCAGACCCACTCCTCTCTCCCATTATTGCACATTTATCCCGACAAAGGATCCTAACCCATACATCCCTGATAACTACAAAGAATTTAACATGGCCAATTCACCTTACATGCGCATCTTTGTATTGTGGGAGGAAAGCAGAGCATCCCGAATAAGCTCATGCAGACACTGGAGAGTATGCACCAGGAGACTATTGAGTTAAAAGGTCGCGTATGGTAGCTGTTAGTTTCTTTTTTCCGGATGTTGAATTTGTTGGGATTTTGTGTGTATAAAGATTCTTTCAGTCACTAAGAGTTCTCTGAGTGTGAAAGAAGTAATGTTGAGTGTTTTACAAAAGGTAATGAAGGCAAAGCTATAGGAATTGGCAGAGAAGCTGGAGTTGGGGTTCCGAATGTCTGTGAGAAAATGAGAGATAATTACAGCTATAGCTCGGCAATTACATTTTGTTGAACCGCCATCAGACTCTTTGGAAATAGCTGGAATTCAATTTCAAATGAGGCACTTTGAACATGAGAAGGAATTAAAACAGTTTCAATTATGATGAAAAATAGAAATAAAAGAAAAGGAAATGAAGAAGAAAGAGAGAAATGGAGAGAAGAAAAGCAGAGAGTTCCAAATTCAAATGTTAGCAGTTAGAGAGAAAAGTTGACATAGAGGGCGTAGATGAAGGTAGATGATAGCCTGGATGAGGAGATAGTGAGGTTGAACAACCCTGAATTAGCCAATGGCCTAATGGGGTTCTCTTTAAAAACATCCAGGCCTTGTCTAAATTTAATGAGTCAGATGTGGAAGACTTTTGAATTTCATTTGAGAAAGCGGCTAAACAAATGCTGTCTCAGTGACTATGTGGATTTAGTTGACCATACAAAGCTGATAGATATTTGCATCCCTATCCGAGGAGGTATGTGACCAGTATGAGGATGCGAAGAAAGCCATCTCAAGTGCATATGAGGTTGTGCCAGAAGCCGACAGACAGCGTTTCTGGAATCTAAAAAAAGGGTCCCTGGTTAAACGCACATTGAGTTTGAAAGGATAAAACAAAGTAATTTTGAAAGGTGGATAAGGGTACTAAAATCAGAGCAAACCTATGACACTGTTAGAGAGATTCTTATTATGGAGAAGTTCAACAATTTACTTCCCGCAGACGTGAGAATTCGTGTGGAAGAGCAGAGAGCAACAATGGGCAAGAATAGAAGCTGAAATGGCTGATGATGATGATTAAGTTCAGAAATCAAAGTTTGGTTTCTGTGAGAGATTGAGAAGAACGTGTGAGATCTTCTTAAAACATATTCCTGTGATAGTAAGGTTTACTGGAATAGGCCAGGAGTAGCAGGTAAAGAGGTAACAGCATTAAGAATTACAGATGCATGTAATTCTTTTATGCTGAGACATGAGGAGCTATGTCATTCAGAGGGAGAACTGGAGAGATGAGGAGTGCTCTATTATGTAACGTGTGGTTGGAGTGTCCAGTGGAATCACCAATAGGTTTATTCCACAATGGGGAAGGAGGCCTTGAGCTTGGTGTTGGCGTTACAACATTTCAGCTTTTAAATTGTGAATAACATACATGAGTCAAATCTTTTTCACTGATCGTGACCCCTTAAAGTTTTTGCAGAAGTTTAGGGAGAGAAATACCAGTCAGTTTCGATTGAGCTTATTATTTCTGCCATTCAACTTTAAATTATACAGGTGACAGGGCGAGAAAACATAAGTTTTGACACGTTGTGGAGACTTCGATAAAGAAAGACAAAGGCATCTGTGGCAGGAGTAAAATGACTGAAATTGACTGCATGCTCAGTGTCAATGTAATATATATATATATGCTTTGCTGTCTACTAACAGCGGTAGATTAGGAGGTCTAAAATGAATCCACCTTTGTATATTGATGGATTATTTTATTAAAGTTGGAGTCGTGAGGATACTATCACTGTAAAAATGTTATTTTCTCTTGGATATTTTTTGAAGAGAGGTTTTAAAGGCAGACGTGCAGAACTGTTGTCTGAAAATAGTTTAAGCAGATAACTGAGGAGGTCTTTAGGCTTTATTGAAACAGTAGTAACAATGGAAGGGCAGTGCCCAGCTGTCCAAGACCAGGATTTCTCGTTTTGTTTTTAGCTGCAGCATTCAGAAGCTGCTGGGGATGCCAGAAGGGTTAGAAGTTTCAATAAATGATCCCCAGCTGCTTTTCCCTGAGATCTCTGTTGACGTTGTTTCCTCCTGGATTGGAAAACTGCTGTAAGGATCTGTATTTGCATATATCTTTGTGCAAAGCGGTGTAAACCAAGAAGGTACGGTATATATTGTTTGTGTCAGTGTTCCAACAGAAAATGTATCCCAAAATATTCTTTTCTTTGATTATGTTTTAACTAAAGCATTTGAATAGATTATATTTTGCTTAATGTCGAGTGGTTTGACCAGTCACAACATATCTGGGACGCACACTTGCCATCTATATTCTAAATAAGGAAAGGTTTGGGTCTAAGCGGCCTTCTTAAAACATTTGGGGGGGCGGAGGGAATCTGGTCTGGTCCACAACACTTGTAGCCGAAGGGTTTCTGACTGACCTCTGTAATTGAAAATGTAGGGGAGATGCTGGGGATGGTTTGCTGTAGGATGTGCTGTGAGCTGCCTCAGACAATCAGGGAGACCTGAGGATTCGCTGTCCCAACTGGGGATGGAGCATGGGGACTGTAGTTACAGCATCTGGGTCTGTAACATGATCAACAAACGGAGCAGAGGCTGCAGAGAGGGGAAGCTCTGAAACCACGCAGTGAGTGTGTGTGGGGAAAGGGATCTGCTGTCTCCACGTCGGGTTTCCTGGAACAACTTCCCAAGCCTCACTTAACCCAGGAGCAGAGTCTGAGGGGACACTGATTTAACAAGGAGCTGGTCATAGAATGGTATCACCTGCATCTCCTTCAATACGACCTGCAGCTTCACACCAGGGGTGGATGGTGCTGCCAGAGGCTGTTAAGGTCACTGTTTCATTTAGCATCTATGATCCAGAACTTTCCAGGCAGGACTAGGTGACATATCCATCATTTCCCAGTATCTCAATATCAATGTCACCATTCAGTTTTGGAGGATATATGTGGTGGATGAGGTAAGCAGATTGTTTCTCCCTCAGCAGGGAGCCGCCGGGTGTATCCAGTACAGTGGAATTCCCGATGGTCAATATTGCATATGAAAAGTACCCGTGTCAATGGGGAGAGGTAGAGGAACTGAATGAGCTCTCTCTCTATTAATGTTACAGTGTGTCCATGCACAGTAAATCATGTTGGTGAATACCTACGGTCTTGGCAGCAGTCACAGCGTCTTCATTCAGAAGCAGACAGCCATTCCCATCCACATCGGGTCTCCACGTAGAAAGAAATTAATATATCTTGGATAAAGGCCGTCCCCTTGATGCACGTTCCAAAACACCATCCCCACCACCAATCAACCAGATCAAAGTATTCCACGTGTACGGAGAGCAATGGGGTCACTTGGAGTGTCTGGGAGCTGACGATCAGGGCTGGAGTAAAACCTCCCATGTCTGAACGGATCTGAGTGAACCTCCCACTACATAGTATCATTAAGTCCTGTAATCCCTCTCCATTTCAGTAACATATTGCCTTCCATTATTCCTGTTAATGAAATGACTGTTATATCATGTTAAATTTCACCTGCCAAACTATTAGCTATTGTCTTTACCTCTCTGAATCTATTTTCAGACTCTCCCCCGTCTCTGGATAATTTAATCTCTTGCTTATCACAGCGACATCACCAAACTCAGCATCTGTATATCTGTTCCATCCTCCTGATCATTAATATAGACTATAAATAGTTGAGAACTCGGCGCTGGTCACTGTGAGACCCTACTGGTTACGTTCTCTCTAACTGATTTATCCTGAGTGCCTGCTTTCTGTAAGATACCCAGCACTCCCCCATTTCTGGGCAACACAGTCGAAGGGTTGAGGAAGAACAAGGAGCATCTGTGAGGAATCCAACCCCTGAATGAGGCTGATGTCAACGCGGCCTCTGTTTCACTTTCCTGCCATCTCTCCATCCTAACACTCTAGTCTCTTGTTGTAGATTGCGCCACATGAAAAAACTTCCACTCCACATCTACACTTCCAATGACTTTTAGCATTTTACAGACCTCAGTGAGATCTCCTTTCATTCTTGTAAACTCGAGAGTATAGGCCTAAACTGCTCAGTTTCTCTTCATAAGACAGACACTTCAAATATGGAATCAATCTAATGAAGCTCTTCTGAATTGCCTCCAGTGTAAATACCTCATTCTGCAGGACACTCAAACTTTACTCCAGTTGCAGCCTCACTAATGCCTTGCATAGCTACACCAACACTCCCTAACTTTCTATTCTATCCTTTCATAAATAAACACTGAAATTATGCTTGCATTTCTCATTACTTGCAGTATCCGCATGCAGGTTTTCTGTGATATGCAAGCAGACATCCAGATCCCTCTGCACCTAAGCACTTTGAACTTTCTCTCCATTTAAATAATAATTTGTCTTTCTATTATTCTGAAAAATGTGTTGCTGGAAAAGCACAGCAGCTCAGGCAGCCTCTAAGGAGCAAGAGAATCGACGTTTTGGGCATAAGCCCTTCTTCAGCTCTGAACTCAAGCAGCTGCAGTCATCACTTTCTCCTTTCTATTATACTGGCTAACTTGAATAGCCCCATATTTATTCATTTTAATTTTCCTTGCTAAGTGCTGACCCGTTCACCCAACCTATCCATATAGTTTTAAATTCTCTTGCATTATCATTCCGAAGTAATTTCGCACCGATGTTAGTGTCATCTAAATATGTGGTATCATAATTTCTATCCCGTCAACCGAGTACAGTAACACCATCGACCGCAAATGGTTGAGGCATGAGTACTGAAATCAATGGCACCCCACAAATTGCATTTGCCAAAAGAAAATGACACATTAATTCCGTCTGATTACATTTAGTTCGTTAACCAATCCTTCATCCAAGCTAATACATCACTCCTAAACCCATGTTGTCTTATCGTATCACTTAATGTTTGGAGAGGCGACATATCCCTTGCCCTTAGGAAGACCAGATATGTTCCATTTCCAGGATTCACACTAACCACCTTGTTTGTGACATCTTCAAATAACTCAAGCAAACAATTCAAACACGGTTTAGCCTTCGTAAAACCATGTTGACTCTGATTGTGGTTTATCTTTGCAAATGTCCTGAACAATGGACTCTAACAATTTGCCTTAAATTACAATAGTTTATTGTTACATTTTAGTCGCTAATGTATAACATTATTATAAGTTCTTCCCTTTCGAAAACCTTTACGTTTTCTTTGAATTCCTGTTTAATGGCTTCAAGAGGTCTGCTCCAATTGCTGTGGAAGAGCCATGTGAGGCGGAATGGACTCATCATCCTGCTGGTGTACAAAAGCGATGGGCTGATGTCTCTTTGGTGTTCCCATGTTGTCATCTCCAAGGCCAGAATGAGCCCCTCCTGTTGACGCTTCAGTGGATTGGGAGATTATGGAATCTTCCTGTTGCTGTCTAACATTTCGAGGAGCTAATAGGTATTTTCATACTTTTCTGTAACAGGTGTAAATACTGAACGATCTCCTCATGTATCCTGGAGACGGGACCGAGAGATTGATTAGTCTTCTCTTGTTCCCATACAACAGACATGTGTCGAAATTACCTCTTCCTTTCTCATGAAAGAAGTCTCAGATAGTTTTTTATCCTTATCCAATTCCCTTGCATAGGCTCGATGGGTCTGAATGGCCTCTTATTATCCCAGTGTAACAATCTCCAGTCACTGTGTGATCTCTTACAGTTCCTATGTTACAGACTTGAGGAGGCTGAATGGACTGAACTTGTTGCTGTTTAATAGGATACTGGTGCAGAATGGCCTACTGTTATAGGCTCGAGTAGCTGATTGGCCTTCTTCTGTAAATGAATATCAGGCTCCAGGGGCTGAATAGCCTCGTCCTGTTTTGGTGTAACAGGGTCGAAGGCCTGAATATCCTCCTGTTGTTCCTGTGTAACAGGCTGGAGAACGGAATGGATTCCTCCATTATCTGTAATTCGCTTCACTCGTTGACTCCTTCTGTCATTTATGTTCAAGTAAGGTTACCTTTAATTTTTGTAAACTCCAATGGCTTCTGGGTCATCCTTTCTTTATACGCTAGCACCTTCATTGCCTCACCTTCACCTCAACCAATCAGTTGAGGGAACCATCTCTGAGCTGCTTCCAATATAACAGCATCATTTCTTCATTGAAAAGATTAAATCTGTACACACTACTCCAGATGTGATCTCAGTAAGACCCTGTACAGCAGCAGCAACACTTTACCGGCCTGCTGTAAATTTCCCACCCAGGTTAGAGCTGTCTCAGCTCTCTGGGGGGATACAGAGCATTGTTGGAAGATCATTGTCCTTCTCTACTCCATCAGCATAACGGGAGATCTGGAATAATTAAAGTTTGAGAAGATCATAAATGATGTGACGAGATGATCTCTACCATTAATCTCCCCAGAGCCCACGTCGCTCAGATTCCACAGAATCTAGTAAGGTGGAGCAGAAAACAGCAAGGAGGAGCAAAAGTTGATGGGAGTTTTATATCAAAGTGAAAGCTGCAATACAAATGCCGGACATGACATAAAACAAGAAATGAGATATACACATTTGTTGGTACTGCAGTAATAATGTACCATTTAGGTCATATCTAAACTGTGTTAACCCAATTGAATGCTAATGCTGGGAAAATGGATTTCATGACCAGGTGTGAGATGGTTTATATGAACAATATGTCAAGCACTGAGCTCTAGATCAGGTTATTTAGGTATTGATGTTGAGTGATCTGAAGAGCTAATTAAAAATTTTGCTGGAAAGGACCATTTGGGTACAGTGACCACAATGCATTGGTTTTCTTTTATGCTGTTTGAGTACACGACAGTTTCTGTTGTATTTGAAGTAACCGTTATAAATCTGAGTCATGCTAACCATGAAGGTGTAAGGAGGAATTGGGGATTACAGATGCTGGAGATCAGAGTCGAAGAGTGTGGTGCTGGAAAAGCACAGTCAGGCAGCATACTAGGAGCAGATAAATCGATGTTTCAGGCATAAGCCTTTCGTCAGGAATGAAGCTTATGGGCCAGGGGGGCTGAGAGATAAATGAGAAGGGGGTGCGGCAGTGGGGAGATAGCTGGGATTGTGATAGGGAGATGAAGGTGGGGTTGAAAGTGATAGGTGATGAAGGCAGACAGAATGCCTCATCTACTGCATTCTCTAAATCCAATGTGGTCTTCTCTACATTGGCTAGGCAGGAGATCAACTTTCGGAACATTTCAGAGAATATCTCTGGGACAGCCACATTGGACAACTCCATCGCCTTGTGGCTGAGCACTTTAACTCCCCTTCCCACTCTGCCAAGGGCATGAGGGTCCTGGGCCTGCTCCATCACCAAACCCGAGCCACCAGAAGCCTGGAGGAAGAAAGCCTCCTCTTCTGCCTTAGGCCCCTCCAACCACAGGAATCACAGTGGATTTCCCCACTTCCCCATTTCCCCAAATCCCACATTATCTCACTCCAAACTTCCAAATCAATACCGCCCTTTTTAACCTTCCTATGTGTCCACCTTCCTTCCTATCAATCTGGTCCACCCTCCTCTCCAACTATCACTTTCAACTACCTATTAGATGAAAGAAGGCAGCTTAGAAAAATGCCAAGTGTTGCAGTAAGACAGTGGATTAAGAGAAATGTTGGGCCCAGCAAAGGATGACCAAGAAATTGAAAAGAAAATCAAAAAGAGAAAAAGCATACAAAGGAAAGAAAAACATAAAGACTGCTAAAAAGCTTCTATCAAAGTATGAAAAAAAAAACACGGTCAAATGTGGAACAGTTGGTGCGTGTTCAGGATAATTTATTGCAGAGAACAGAGAAATCTCAGGGAAAAGAAACAGCTACTTTGTGTTTATCTTCATGGAAGAATGTCCAGAAATTCTTCCAGAAATACCAAGTGACCATGGGACTTCTGTAAGTAAAGTCTGAGATCAATCTTATCAATGTTGAGGTCATTTTGAAAAGAAAGCTGGATTGAGTATTGAGAAATCTGACAGACTAGATGCGCTTCATACAGGAATTTCAGAGGAAGCAACAATAGACATAGTGATTGCATCGTGAATTTTCACTTTATTTTCCGACACATTCCCGAAAGGTATTGAGCTAATCTGGATAAGGCAAAGGTTATAAATATTATGTAACAATTTAAGAAAGGATGGATTTGGAGAGTGGTGAACTATGGACCCGTTATCTTGTCATCCACAGTCAGATATCTGTTAGACTCGGTTACAAAGAACATGCAACTAGATATTTAGAAGATAATAACATAACTCGGGAGTGTGAGAATGTACCAATGAAAGGAAAACCAGAAGTGGCAACCGTTTTTTTGGAATGGTTTGAAGATGATTCGTGTGGTCATAGGTAATGAAGAAAAAATGTATAACGTATAGTTGGATATTCATGAGATCTTGAAAAAACTCACACAGTAAGCTCATAAGAAAAATTAAAGCGAGAGGTATTAGGAAGAATATATGCAAATGGGAAAGTAAAAATTAGGTTTACATTCATGTGAATGTAATTGGAATATAGAGGACATCGTGCACCAGTTACATCGAGTGTTGGTGAGACTAAACGTAGAATATTGTGTATCGTTCGGAGTCCCAATCTAAGAAAGAACATATTGCCTACAGAGGAATTTTAAAAGGTATTATCCAGATTAATCCGTAAAATGGCAAGGTTGTCTGATGGGGAACCTCAGCCTGTAATTTCGAGTTTCAAAACATGAGAGTTGATTGTAGTGAATCTTAGAAACATCGAAAGGACTGAATAACAGAGGGACATGAAGAAGTATAAGTAGGCACGATAAGGGAGAAACCCACGATATTCTACACGGACACGTAGAGCAGAATAATCAGCAAGCAGTTAGTGTCCATTAGAAACCAAAGGGGCAATCTGTGTGTGAAGCTGGAGAACATTGATGGATTGTTACATGAGACCTTCACATGTATTTTACTTGGGAGAAGGAGGACGCAGATACAGAATTCAAGAAGGTGGACTGGGAAGCTCTTGAACAGATTGATGTAAAATACGAGAAAGGATTTGAGGATTTGTTCTGTACAAATTTGGACCTATCTCCATGTCTGAATGACTTGTATCACAGGCAGCTGTTGGGGTCAAAGGAGGAAAGACCCTGACTGAACATTTTAATTAGAACCTGACCATAGGGGAGGTGCCAGAGAATTGTAGAACTGCTAATACGGTTCCACTTCATAGTAAGGGTGGGAGAGATAGACCAGCGAACTATAGACGTGCGAGTATTAGATCACTCTGAAGGAAACTACTGAAGAACATAGTGAAGGAGACAATCGAACTCCGGTCATAGTCGCAAGGTTTGATCAGGGATAATCATCATGACTTTATCAGAAGAAAGTCACAAACAATGGGTTTGATTGCATTAATTTGAGGAGGTCGATTGTTTTGTTTTGTAGGAAGGCCTTTGACAAATTTCCAGCTGGGAAACTGCAAATAAAGTAAAATCTCACAACATGAAGCATAACTTGACTAGTAACAACGAAAATTGTCGTAGTGGCAGGAGGCAGAGGGTAGTGAGAGAAGGCTGTTTGTGTGACTGGAGACCAGTGTCCCCGGGTGTACCACAGGGATCAGTGATGTGTCCCTTATTGTTTGTGTTATTCATAAAAAAATAAAATGTGAATGTGGAGTGGGCTAGGTGGAGAGTGGAGGAGGTGTTATAAGTAAGTGTATGTTTGACATAAAGATTGGCTGGGTGGTTAGCAGTGAGGAGGAAGGCCTTAAGTTCGAGGAGGATGCAGAAGGAATGATCAGATGGGCAGATCAATGGCAGATGGAATGTAACCCTGATAAATATGAGGTGATGCATTTTGGGAGAAGAAACCAGGCAGGGGAGGACTCAATGAATGGCAGCACACTGGGAACCTCAGAGTGTGCTTCTCCACACATTCCTGAATGTGACTGGGCAGGTTAATGCTTAAAAACGTGTTGCTGGATTCCTGAAGAAGGGCTTATGCCTGAAACATCGATTCTCCTGCTCTTTGATGCTGCCTGACATGCTACGCTTTTCCAGCAACGCATTTTTTAAGCTCTGATCCCCAGCATCTGATATCCTCACTTTCTATTGGGCAGGTTATTGGACTAGTTAAGAGTTGGACCTTGAGTGTTGTATTTCCTAATCAGGGTGTAGATTATAAGAGCTATACAGGGCTTTGGTTCGGTCAAAATGGAATACTGTATGTAGCTCCGGGAGCCACATTCCAGAAAGGATGTGATTGTACTGGAGAGGGTACCGAAATGATTCACCAGCACTTTCCCTGGGATGGAGCATACCAGCTATGGAGAGAGGCTCGGATTTTTTACTTTTGAGCAGAGAGAGCTGAGGGGTCCGTGATTCAGAAGGATAAGATTGTGAGGGACATGGACAGGGAGGATAGACAACAGCTGTTCCTTTTAGTCAGAGAGTCAAGAACAAAGGAGCACACTTTTAAAGTGAAGAGTTTGAATTTCAGAGAGCATTTAAACATGTTTTTTCAACAAGAGTGTGTTGGGTTCTGGGATTACTTCCTGAGAGGGGAATTATCACGGGTAACCTAACGATCATTAAAAAGCACTTGGACGAGCATTTGGAAGTGTCATAACATTCCCGGCTATGGACCTGCTGTAGAAAGTGGGACTAATATAGATCGTGCTGTATTTCTGTTGGCACAGAGTCTATGCTCCTGTAAGTGTATGGTGTGGAAAGTCAATTATTGAGCAGTTTAAGGCAGGAATTGATGAGTTTCTGAAGAGTATATTCACAAGGGTTATAAGAGTGAACTGTAATAACTTGTTAAATCATGTCCATGTGAGAAATATGAGAAAACAAGTACAGCTTCCTTACAAACTGAAAAAAGAGAATGGAGAATGGAGAACAGGGAAACGGCAAAACTATGAAGCCATTACTTCAGTTCTGTCTTCACAGAACTTTCTAACAGTACTAGGAAAACCAGGTCTGGTGTGGGAAAATGATCGAGTACATGGAACATAGAACATAGTAAGTAAGGAGAAATTATTGGGAGTGAAAATAATGGTCATAGACAACTAACATAGATTTGTGAAATGGGAATTGTGTTTGAAAAACAGACTGGGAGACAGATGAAAGAGAAGCAATGGATATAAAACATTTGGATTTTCACAAAGTTATTGGCAAAGCTCCAAGCCCAGTTTACAAAATCAAATCTGCGTGGATTGGGGCGAATATAAGGACATGTTACTATAATGGGACAATTGGCAGGAAACAGTGAATAGAAATGAACAGACTCATCAAGAAACAGCCTGACATTGTCTGTAAGGTATGATTCTGTGAGTATGGCCATGTCCTAGACTCCCCATCACCTTCCCCGGATATCTCCTGTCTCACCAACAGGACAGACACGGCAGAAGTGGCGGCACAGTGGGATACAGTTGGAAGGGAATTGCTCTGGGAATCCTTAAATGTGACTCCGTATCCCACGAAGTCTCATGACGTTAGTTTACACATGGGAAAGGAAAACACCTGCTGCTTACCATGTACCAGCCTCTCTCAACTGATGGGTCAGTACTCCACCATGCTGAACAACACTTGGAGGAAGCACTGAGGGTGACTAGGATGCAAACGAACTCTGGGTGGGGGTTTTAAATGTCCACCACCAAGAGTAGCTCCGCTGCAGCATTACTGATTGAGCTGGCCGGGTCCTAAATGATATAACTGCGAGGCTGGGTCTACGGCAGGTCATGAAGGAACCAACAAGAGGAACCAATCAACTTGACCACATCCTTACTAATCTGCCAGGTGCAGAAGTATCTGTCCATGACAAAATCGGTATGAGTAACCACTGCATAGTCATTGTGGAGACAAAGTCCCACCTTCACATTGAGAATAACTTCCACCATTCTGACTGGCACTATCACCTTGCTAAATAAGACCAACTTCAAACTCATCGAGCAGCTCAAATCTGGGTTTCCATACGATGCTGTAGGTCAGCAATAGCAGCAGAATTGTACTCCAGCGCAACCTCGTGGCCTGACATATGCCCCCCACAACAATTACCATCAAGCCAGAGGATCGTCCTTGATTCAATGGAGTGTGCAGGAATGCAGGAGCAGCACGAGGCAAACCTGACAATGAGGTGTCAGCCTGGTGAAGCCACAAAACAGGACGACATGTGTGCCAAACAGCATAAACTGTAAGTGATAGACAGAGCTTAGTGATCCCACAAGCAACGGATCAGGCCTAAGCTCTGCAGTCCTTCCACATCTAGTCGAGAATAGTTATGGACAATTGAAGAAGTCATTGGAGGAGGAGATTCCACAAGTATCCCCATCCTCAATGCTGGAATAGCCCAGCACTTCAGTGCAAAAGATAAGGTTGATGCATTCTTTCGTCAAAAGGACATCTTCAGTCAAAAGTGCTGAGTGGATGTAATATCTCAGCCTCCTACAGTGATCCTCAGCAATTCAGTTACCAGTCATCAGCCAATTTGATTCAGTCCACCCGATATGCAGAAACAGTTGGAGACACTGGATACTTTAAAGGGGAAACACGCTGATAACATTCTGGCAATCGTCCTGAAAAGTTGTACTGCAGAACTTGTCACTGCCCTAACTGAACTGTTCCAGTATCGTTACAACAACATTTCCCCAATTAAATAGGAAAAATACCCAAGTATCCCCTATACATTAAAAGCAGGACAAATCCAATCTGACCAATTACCAACCCATCAGTCTACTCTCGAACATCAGTAAAGTGATGGAGGTTGTCAGTGCTTTCATGTAGAACTTGCTCAGAATTAACCTGGTTAATGACGCCCAGTTTGGCCTCCACCAGGGTCAATGAGATCCTGACCTCATTATCTTGATTCAAACATGGACAAAGGAGCTGAATTCCAATGGCGGGTGAGATTGACTGCCCTTTAAAACTAGGCTGCCTCCGACCAAGAGTGGCATCAAGAGGTGTTAGTAAAACTGGAATCATTGTGTATCTGGGGCAAACACCCCGCTGGTTAGAATCATACCTGACACGAAGGAAGATGGTTATGGTTGGCAAAGGTCAGTCAACCCAGCTCCAGGACAAGTCTGCAGGAGTTCCTCGGGCAGTGGCCTAGGTCCAAACATCTTCAGGGTTGCTTCATCAATGACCTTCCCTCTATTATAACGGCAGAAGTGGGAATGGTCGCCAATGGTTGCACCATGTTCAGCAACATCAGTGGTTCCTCAGATACTGAAGCAATCCATGCCCAAACGCGACAAGATCTGGACTGTATCCAGGCGATAAGTGGCAAGTAATAGTGATGCCACACAAATGCCTGACCGTGACCATCACCACTAATATGCAAACTGACACGGTCCCTTGGCATTCAATGGTGTTACCATCACTGAATCCACAGTGGGCTGCGGCGGTTCCACAAGACAGCTCACCACCACCCTCTCAAGGGTAACTAGGTACAAGCAATAAATGCTGGCCCGGCCAGTCACACCCAGATTCAGGAAATAAATATTTAAAAATAAATAACAGAGCAAGGTTGCTGAGATATCACAGAGATCGGTATTCAGGCCAGAACTGTTCACAATACCCATTAAACATTTGGTTACGGGAATCAAATACAATATATCCCAGCCTGCTGACAGCACTAAAGGATGTGGGATTGTGTGGGGGGAGGAGGTTGTAAAAAAGCTTCAAGGTGAATAAGACAAGTGGAATGAATGGGCAAATACGTGGCAGATGGAGAACAATGTGGGTGGAGGTGACGGTGTGTCCTTTGTTGTGAAGATTAGATTGGAAGCCTATCGTTTGAAAAGGGATTGTTTGAAACATGTTGATCTACAAAGGGACCTATGCTCCTTTTTGTTGTTTCTTGCTGCATAAACCTCTGAGATCCCTGCAGCTCAGTGAGGTACGAACCCAGAAGGCAATACTGGGAATGGCATTAGCACGCTGACCAGGATACATAGACCCAACAACTGGGGAGCTGTAACATTGCAAAGGATTTGGATCTCCCGCTAGACCAGTCACTGAAAACAACATTGCAGGAGCAGAAAGCAGTCCGGAAGGTAACTGGGGTGTTGACCTTCATTTTATGGGGATTTGAATCCAGGTGTAAGGGTGTCTTACTGCAGCTGTACAGGGCCTTAGTGAGACCATAGCTCGAACCTTGTGCAGTATTGTGTGGAGTTTTGGTCTCCGTACCTAACAGAGGACAAAACTGACATTGAGGGAGAGCAGTGAAGGATGACCAGACTGATATTTGTGATGACAGAATTGTTGAGGGAGAAGAGATTGGAGTACCTGGGCCAGTATTCCATGGGGTTTAGGAAAATGAGTGGAGAATTGTGGGCGACAGAGCGAGGGGCACAGAGAGAGAGGGGGACAGAGAGGGGACAGACGGAGAAGGGTGACAGGGAGTTGGGGACAGCGAGAGAGTGAGACAGAGAGAGTGGGAGAGAGAGGTGAGACAGAGAGATGAGGAACGGGGGGACATCGGGATGAAAGGGGGACAGAGAGAGGGGACAAAGAGAGGCAGAGACAGAGAGTGGAGGGGACAGAGATGGGGTGGACGTGGGGGGAGAGAGATAGGGGACAGAGAGAGATGTAAGACAGGGAGAGTGGAAAGAGAGCGGAGGAACTGAGAGGGGGTGGACAGAGAGACGGTGGACAGAGAGAGGGGTACAGAGAGTGGCAGACAGAGAGGCACAGAGAGGCATGACAGAGAGCGAGGGGTACAGGGAAAGGTTGGTACAAAGCGAGGGGGACAGAGAGGGTAGACAGAGAGTGGGGGACAGAGTGAGGTGGAACAAAGAGTGGGTGGACAGTGTGGGGAGACAGAGAGAGAGGGCGAACAGAGAAGGGGGCAGAGAGGGAGGGGGACAGAGAGAGAGTTACAGAGAGGCGTGACAGAGAGAGCAGTGGACAGAGAGAGGGGAACATAGAAAGGGGGGACAGAGAGAGAGGTGGGACAGATAGAGGGGGTCAGGGAGAGGGGAGACAGACAGAGGGGTGGACAGAGAAGTGGAAATAGGGAGGGGGGAAAGAGAGACGGTAGACAGAGAGATTGGAATAGAGAGGGGGCAGAGAGAGAGGGATACAGAGACAGGGGGACAGAAAGGGCACAGAGAGACAAGACAGAGAGAGAGGGTGGCAGAGAGAGGGGGACAGAGAAAGGGGGGTCAAAGAGTGGGGCGACAGTGTGGGGAACAGATTGGGGGGACAGTGAGAGAGGGGGTACAGAGAGGGTGCAGAGACAGAGGCTGACCGGCGGGGTGGGAACAGTGAGAGGGTGGAGAAGAAACAGCGTGAACAGAGAGTGGGTGGACAGAGCAGGGCGGACAGAGAGAGGGGCGACAGAGAGAGGTCAGGGGAGAAGGGTAACAGAGAGATGGGGACAGAGAAAGAGGGAGACAGAGAGAGGGGGAGAGAGAGGTGGACAGAGAGATGAGGAACAGTGGGACGGGGGATGGGAGGAGGTGGGACAGAGAGAGGGGGCAAAGAGAGGGGGAGACAGAGTGGAGGGGACAGAGAGAGGGTGGATAGAGTGGGGAGAGAGTTAGGTGACAGATGTAAGACAGGGAGAGTGGAGCGAGAGCGGGGGGAACTGAGAGTGGGCTGCATAGAGAAACGGAGGACAGTGAGAGAGGTACACAGAGTGGGGGGTACAGTGAGACAGGGGTACACAGGAGAGGGGGGACAGACAGAGGGGGACAGACAGAGGGGGACAGAGAGAGGGGGACAGAGAGAGAGGGACAGAGAGGGGGAACAGAGAGAGGGGATCAGAGAGAGGGGGAGATAGATAGGCGCCACTGAGAGAGGGACAGAGAGGGATGGACAGAGAGGGGATAGAGAGAGAATGGGGAACAGAGAGAGGGGGACAGAAAGATGGAGTACAGCGAATGGGCTGATAAAGAGGGGGCAGAGAGCGGAGGATATAGAGAGGGGGAACAGAGAGAGGAGGACAGAAAAAGGTTGAAATAGAAGGCGGCAGAGAGTGGGCTGACAGAAATTGGGTGGACAGAGTGGATGGAAAGAGTTGGGGGACAGAGAGAAGAGGACAGAGTGAGGGTCAGAAAGGCGGGACAGAGCGAGGGTGGACAGGGAGGGGGTGACGGATACGGGGGACAGAGAGAAAGGGGACAGTGAGGGAGGGGAACATAAACGGGGTACAGAGAGAGAAGGGTGATGGGGGGATAGAGAGAGAGAAACAGAGAGAGGGGTGACAGAGAAAGAGGGGAGAGAGAGAGGGGTTACAGAGAGGGGTGCAGAGAGAGGGGCAACAGAGAGAGAAGCGACAGAGAGAGGTGAACAGAGAGAGGGGGACAGAGGCGTGATGACAAAAGTTGCACAGGGGGGGACAGAGAGAGGGTGGACAGAGAGGGGGTGACGGAGACGGGGGCCAGAGAGAAAGGGGACAGTGAGGTAGGGGAACATAAACGGGGGACAGAGAGAGACGGGGGACAGAGGGAGGTGACAGAGAGAGAAGGGTGATAAAGGGAGGGGGATAGAGAGAGAGAAACAGAGAGGGGGTGACAGAGAGAGAGGGGGCAGAGAGAGGGGTTATAGAGAGGGGTGCAGAGAGAGGGGCGACAGAGAGAGAAGCGACAGAGAGAGGTGAACAGAGAGAGAGATGGGCGACAGACAGAGGGAAACAGAGAAGGGGGACAGAGGGGGGAAGACAGACGTTGCACAGAGAGGGGGGACAGAGAGAGCGGTGGACAGAGAGTGGGAGGACAGGGAGTGGGAGACACAGAGAGAGCGGGTCAGAGAGAGAGGAGGAGAAAGAGAAGGGAGAACAGGGATGGTGGGACAGATAGAGGGGGACAGACAGAGGGCGAACAGAGATATGGGAGAAAGATAGGGGGAACACAGAGGGGGGCAGAGAGAGAGAGATACAGAGAGGGGGGACAGAGAGGGTAGACAGAGAACGGGGTGCAGAGTGAAGTGGAAAAAAGAGTGTGGCGGACAGTGTGGTGGACAGAGTGAGGAGACAGATAGAGTGGGGGAACAGAGAGGGGGCAGAGTGAGGGGGACAGTAAAAGGGTGCAGATGGAGAGGGGACAGAGAGAGGGGGAAAGAGAGAGTAAACAAAGGGAGAGGGGGGACGAGAGAGTGGGCAGAGAAAGAGGTGTACAGAGGGAGGGGGGACAGAGGGGGCAGAGAGAGGCATGAGAGAGCGAGGGAGACACAGAGAGAGGGTTACAGAGAGGCGTGACAGAGAGAGAGGTGGACAGAGAGATGGGAAGAGAGAGAGGTGGGACAGATAGAGGGGTGTACAAAGGGAGGGGGCAGTGTGGGGGACAGAGAGCAGGGACAGAGAGAGGTGGGAATTAGACGGGGCCAGAAAGTGGGGGGACAGAGAGTTGGGGATCAAAGAGTGGGGGGACAGTGTGGGGCACAGATTGGGGGTCAGAGAGAGAGGGGTACAGAGAGGGTGCAGAGAGAGGGGCGGACCGGTGGGTGACAGAGACAGTGGTGAAGAGAGAGGGTGGACAGAAATTGGGTGGACAGAGACGGGGGGAAAGAGAGAGGGGGAAAGAAATAGGGGTCAGAGAGAGGGGAAAGAGAAACATCGAGTGGGGATAGAGTGTTGGGGGCAGGGAGAGTGAGGGGGCTGAGAGAGAGGCGGTACAGAGACAGGGGAGTAGACAAAGAGCAGGGGACTGAGGGATGGGGAGAGAGAGATGGGGACCAGTGTCAGGGAGGACCGAGAGCGGGGTACAGAGAGGTGCGACAGAGAGAGGGGGCAGAGAGAGAGAGGGGCCAGAGAGAGTGGGAGATAGAGGGGGTCAGAGGGAGGGGGAGATAGAGTGGGTCAGAGAGGGGGGGCCTGAGACAGGCCGGACAGAGGGAGGACAGAGAGAGGGGAAACAGAGAGAGACAGGTCAGAGGGTGGACAGGAGGACTGAGAGGCTAGGGCCAGAGAGGCGGACAGAGATGGGGTGGAGAGAGGGGGCACAGAGACGGGGGAAAGAGAGGCGGGGACAGAGAGAGGGGACAGAGAGAGGGGGACAGAGGGTACGGGAAAGAGTGAGGGGGGACAGAGAGAGGCGACAGAGAGATGGGAGACAGAGAGAGGGGGCCAGAGAGAGGGTACAGAGAGATGGGTACAGAGAGATGGGGACGGGGGTGACAGAGAGGGGGGAACAGAGAGAGGGGGACAGAAAAAGTGGGGTCCAGAGAGGGGGCAGAGACATGGGAGAAGGAGACAGGAGGACAGAGGGGGACAGAGAGAGCGGGACAGAGAAAAGGGTGACAGAGAGAGTGTGGTACAAAGAGTCGGGGGAGTGCAGAGCGCTGGGTACAAAGGGAGGGGGAGAGAGGGGAGAGTTAGAAAGGATCAGAGCGTGGGGGACAGACACTGGGGTTTGAAAGAGTGGGGGCACAGTATGGGCGACTGAGTGGGAGGTAGAGAGAGGGGCGGAGCAGAGGAAGTGACGGGGACAGAGAGGGGGAACAGAGAGAGGGGATTGAAGGGGGATAGAAAGGGGGGTGAGAGAGAGAGGGGGCAGAGAGAGTGAGGGACAGAGAGAGAGGGTACTGAGAGAGGGGCTTGGAGAGAGAGAGGGACAGAGAGAGGGGACAAAGAGAGGGGACAGAGGGAGGGGACAGAGAGTGGGGACAGAGAGACGTGGGAACACAGAGACGGGGGAACAGCGAGAGGGGGGCAGAGAGAGGCGGGACAGAGAGAGACGGGGTGATAGAGAAAGGGGGTACACAGCGAGGGGGACAGGAAGACAAGGGCGACTGACTGACGGGCGACAGAGAGAGGGGCGAAAGAGAGGGGACAGAGCGAGAGGGGGACATGGAGAGAAGCGTGACAGAGAGATGGGGACAGAGAGAGGGGGACAGAGAGAGGGGGACAGAGAGAGAGGGAGAGACAGGTGAGACAGACAGGTGAGGAATTTGGGACAGCAGGTTGGAAGGAGGGGAGACAGAGAGAGGGGGCAAAGAGAGGTAGAGACAGAAAGTGGGAGGGACATAGCGAGGGGGACAGAGACAGGAGTGGGCAGAGAGAGGGGGGCAGAGAGCGTGGTGGCCAGAGGGAGGGTCGTCAGAGAGTCGGGCTAGAGAGAAAGGGGGGACATATAGAGGTGGGGACAGAGAGAGGGGACAGAGAGAGGGGGAGACAGAAGAGAGGGGGTCAGAGGGAGGGGGGAGTCCAGGTCACCCTGTAATCTCCTAACATCCTCATCACATTTCACCCTGCCACCCAGCTTAGTATCATCAGCAAATTTGCTAATGTTATTTCTGATACCATCTTTTATATCATTAACAGAGGGAGAGGGAGAGAGAGATGGGGACCAGAGTGAGGGAGGACCGAGAGCGGGGAACAGAGAGAGGTGCGACAGAGGGAGGGGGCAGAGAGAGTGCAACCGAGAGAGTGGGAGATAGAGGGGGTCAGAGAGAGGGGGACAGAGAAAGGCTGCACAGGGGGGTGACAGAGAGAGGGGAAACAGAGAGAAAGGGGTCAGAGGGTGGACAGGAGAACTGAGAAGTTAGGGGCAGAGAGGGGGGAGGGAGAGGCGGCACAGAGAGGGGGGAAAGAGAGACGTGGACAGAGCGAGAGGGTACAGAGAGAGGGGGACAGAGAGGACGGAATAGAGTTAGGGGGTCAGAGAGACGGGACAGAGAAATGGGAGACAGAGAGAGGGGGCCATGGAGGAGGCCAGAGAGGGGGGTACAGAGAGAGGGGGGACAGAGAGAGGGGTAAAGAGAGATGGGGGAAGGGGGGACGGGGTGCAGAGGGGGGCACAGAGAGAGGGGAACAGACAGGGGTGAAAAAGAGAGGGGGGACAGAAAAAGTGGGGACCAGAGAGGGGGGCAGAGACATGGGGGATGGAGACAGGAGGACAGAGGCGGGACAGAGAGAGAGGGGCAGTGAAAGAGGGGACTGAGAGAGTGTGGTACAAAGAGTGGGGAGAGAGAGGGGGACAGAGCACAGGGGACAAAGGGAGGGAGAGAGAGGTGGGAGTTAGAGCGGATCAGAACGTGGGGGGCAGAGATTGGGGATCAAAGAGTGGGTGGACAGTATGGGCGACAGTTTGGGGGCAGAGAAAGGGGCGGAGCAGAGGGAGTGACGGGGACAGAGGGGGGGGACAGAGAAGGGGGATAGAAATGGGGGACAGAAAGAGGGGTGAGAGAGAGGGACCAGAGAGAGTGAGGGGACAGAGATAGTGGGGTACTGAGAGAGGGGGTTGGACAGAGAGAGGGGGACAGAGAGAGGGGACAAAGAGAGGGGACAGAGAGAGGGGTCAGAGAGAGGAGTAGAGAGACTGAGGGGAACAGAGAGAGGGGGAACAGAGAGAGGGGGAACAGAGAGGGGGGACAGAGAGACGGGGTGACAGAAAAAGGGGGTGCAGAGAGAGGGGGACATGAAGAGAAGAGCGACAGACAGACGGGCGACAGAGAGAGGGGCAACAGAGAGAGGGTCAACAGAGAGAGGGGCAACCGAGTGAGGGGACAGGGAGAGAGGGGGACAGGAAGAGAAGCGTGACAGAGAGATGGGGACAGAGAGAGGGGGGACAGAGAGGTGGACAGAGAGAGGGGGAGAGAGAGGTGAGACATAGAGATGAGGAGCGGGGGACAGCAGGATTGAAGGAGGGGGACAGAGAAAGGGGGCAAAGAGAGGGAGAGACAGAGAGTGGGGTGGGACAAAGCGAGGGGGTCAGAGAGAGGGGTGGACAGAGAGAGGGGACAGAGAGCGTGGTGGACAGAGAGGGGCGTCAGAGAGTGGGGGATCGAGAGAAAAGTGGGACATACAGAGCTGGGGACAGAGAGAGGGGACAGAGAGAAGGGGAGACAGAGAGAGGGTTTCGGGGGAGGGGGAGAGTGAGAGGCGCCACTGAGAGGGGGCACAGAGAGAGTGGGGAACAGAAAGACGGAGACAGAAAGAGGAGGGACAGCGAAGGGGCGCAGAGGGAATGGGGACAGAGAGCGAAGGATACCGTGAGGGGGAACAGAGAGAGGGGGAAAGAGAGGGTGTAGATAGAAGGGGACAGAGAATGGGGGACAGAGATTGGGTGGACAGAGTGGAGGGAAAGAGTTGGGGGACAGAGAGAAGCGGCCAGAGCGAGGGACAGAGAGTGGGGACAGAGAGGGAGTGGACAGAGAGGAAGTGACAGAGAGGGGAGACAGAGAGAAAGGGGACAGAGAGGGAGGGGAACAGAAACGGGGGACAGAGAGAGACGGGGACAGAGAGAGAAGGGTGATAGAGGGAGGAGGGATAGAGAGAGAGAAACAGAGAGAGCGGTGACAGAGAGAAAGGGGGGCAGAGAGAGGGGTTATAGAACGGGCTGCAGAGAGAGGGGCGACAGAGAGAGAAGCGACAGAGAGAGGTGAACAGACAGCGAGATGGGCGACAGAGAGAGGGGAAGAGAGAGAGGGGGCAGAGGGGGGCAGAGGGGGAAGACAGATGGTGCACAGAGAGGGGGACAGAGAGAGTGGGGGGACAGGGAGTGGGGACAGAGAGAGAGGGGACAGAGGGAGGAGGAGAGAGAGACGCGAGAACAGAGAACGGTGGGACAGATAGAGGGAGGCAGACAGAGGGGTAGACAGAGAGAGGGGAGATAGAAAAGGGGAACAGAGACAGGGTGGTACAAAGCGAGGGGGACAGAGAATGTAGACAGAGAGCGGGGGGGCAGAGTGAGGTGGAGCAAAGAGTGTGGGGGACAGTGTGGGGGACAGTGTGGGGAGACAGAGAGAGAGGGGGAAACAGAGAGGGGGCAGAGTGAGGGGGATTGTGAAAGGGTGCAGAGAGAGAGGGGACAGAGAGAGGGGGAAAGAGAGAGGAGACAGAGGGAGAGGTGACAGAGAGGGGGCAGAGAGAGAGGGGTACTGAGAGAGGGGGGCAGAGGGGGAACAGAGAGGCGTGACAGAGAAAGAGGTGGGACAGAGAGAGTGGTTTACAGAGAGCCGTGACAGAGAGAGCGGTGGACAGAGAGAGGGGAACAGAGAGAGGGAGGAAAGAGAGAGGTGGGACAGATACAAGGGGCCAGGGAGAGGGAGGACAGACAGAGGGGTGGACAGAGAGGGGGAGATAGGGAGAGGGGGACAGAGAAATTGGAACAGAGAGGGGGGCAGAGAGAGGGATACAGAGAGAAGGGTCAGAGAGAGAGGGGGACAGAGGGAGGGTCAGAGGGGGGTACAAAGGGAGGGGGACATAGAGGGGGACAGAGACCAGGGAATAGAGAGAGGTGGGAATTGGACGGGACCAGAAAGTGTAAGGACAGAGAGTGGAGGGTCAAAGAGTGGGGGGACAGTGTGGGGAACAGATTGGGGACACAGAGAGAGAGGGGTACAGAGAGGGTGGAGAGAGAGGGGCGGACCGGTGGGAGACAGAGAGAGAGTGGTGAAGAGAGAGGATGGACAGAGTTTGGGTGGACAGACACGGAGAGAAAGAGAGAGGGGGGAAAGAAATGGGGGTCAGAGAGAGGGGGACAGAGACGGGGGAGAGAGAGAGAGAGGATAGAGAGGTAGGGTGGACAGAGAGAGTGAGGGGACAGAGAGAGAGGCGGTACATAGATAGGAGAGTGGAAAGAGAGCAAGGGACAGAAGCAATAGACAATAGACAATAGGTGCAGAAGTAGGCCATTCAGCCCTTCGAGCTTGCACCACCATTCAATATGATCATGGCTGATCATCCTGAATCAGTATCCGCTTCCTGCCTTATCTCCATGACCCTTGATTACACTATCCTTGAGAGCTCTATCCAACTCTTTCTTGAATGAATCCAGAGACTGGGCTTCCACTGCTCTCTGGGGCAGAGCATACCGCACAGCCACCACTCTCTTGGTGAAGAAGTTTCTCCTTATCTCTGTCCTAAATGGTCTACCCCGTATTTTTAAGCTGTGTCCTCTGGTTCGGCACTCATCCATCAGCGGAAACATGTTTCCTGCTGCCAGAGTGTCCAATCCTTTCATAATCTTATTTGCCTCAATCAGACCCCCTTTCAATCTTCTAAACTCAAGGGTATACAAGCCCAGTCGTTTCAGTCTTTCAGTGTAAGGTAATCCCTCCATTCCAGGAATTGACCTCGTGAACCTACGCTGCACTCCCTCAATAGCCAGAATATCTTTCCTCAAATTTGGAGACCAGAACTGCACACAATACTCCAGGTGTGGTCTCACCAGAGCACTGTACAGCTGCAGAAGCACCTCATTGCTTCTATACTCAATTCCTCTTGGTATGAAGGCCATCATGCTATTAGCCTTCTTCACTACCTGCTGTACCTGTATGCTTGCCTACATTGACTGGTGTACAAGAACACCCAGATCTCTCTGTACTGCCCTTTTACCTAAATTAATTCAATTGAGGTAGCAATCTGCCTTCCTGTTCTTGCCACCAAAATGTATAACCATGCATTTATCCACATTAAACTGCATCTGCTATGCATTTGCCCACTCACTTAACTTGTCCAGGTTACCCTGTAATCTCCTAACATCCTCATCACATTTCACCCTGCCACCCAGATTAGTATCATCAGCAAATTTTGTAATGTTATTTCTGATACCATCTTCTATATCATTAACAGGGGGAGAGGGAGAGAGAGATGGGGACCAGAGTGATGGAGGACCGAGCGGGGAACAAAGAGAGGTGCGACAGAGGGAGGGGGCAGAGAGAGTGCGACAGAGGGAGTGGGAGATAGAGGGGTTCAGAGAGAGGGGGACAGACAAATGCTGCACAGATGGGGGACAGAGAGTGGGACAGAGAGCGGGGAATAGAAATGGGGGACAGAAAGAGGGGTGAGAGAGAGGGGGGACAGAGAGAGTGAGGGGACAAAGATAGTGGGGAACTCAGAAAGGAGTTTGGACAGAGAGAGGGGGACAGAGAGAGAGGACAAAGAGAGGGGACAGAGAGAGGGGACAGAGAGAGGAGTAGAGAGACTGAGGGAGACAGAGAGAGGGAGAAGAGCGAGGGGGGAAGAGAGAGGGGGGACAGCGAGACAGGGGGACAGAAAAAGAGGGTGCCGAGAGAGGGAGACAGGAAGAGATGGGCGACAGACAGACGGACGACAGAGAGAGGGGCAACAGAGAGAGATTCAATAGAGAGAGGGGAAACAGAGTGAGGGGACACGAGAGAGAGGGGGACAGGGAGAGGGGGAGAGAGAGGTGAGACAGAGAGATGAGGAACGGGGACAGCAGGATTGTAGGAGGGGGACAGAGAAAGGGGGCAAGAGAGGGAGAGACAGAGAGTTGGGTGGGACAAAGCGAGGGGGACAGAGAGAGGGGTGGACAGAAAGAGGGGGACAGAGAGCGTGGTAGACAGAGGGGGCGTCAGAGAGTGGGGGATAGAGAGAAAAGGGGTACATATAGAGTTGGGGACAGAGAGAGGGGACAGAGAGAGGGGGAGACAGAGAGAGGGTTTCGGGGGAGGGGGGAGTAAGAGGCGCCACTGAGAGGGGGACAGAGAGGGGGCACAGAGAGAGTGGGGAACAGAGAGAGGGGGACAAAAAGAGGGAGGACAGCGAGGGGCGCTGAGAGGGAGGGGGACAGAGAGCGGAGGATATAGAGAGGGGCGACATGAGAGGGGCACAAAGGGGGGAGATAGAAGGGGTCAGAGAATAGGAGGACAGAGATTGGGTGGACAGAGTGGAGGGAAAGAGCTGAGGACAGAGAGATGGGGACAGCGCGGGGACAGGGGGGGCAGAGAGAAGGTGGACAGAGAGGGCATGACGGAGAGGGGGACAGAGAGAAAGGGGACAGTGAGAAAGGGGAACAGAAACGGGGGACAGAGAGAGACGAGGGACAGAGAGAGTGGACAGAGAGATAAGGGTGATAGAGGGAGGTGGGACAGAGAGAGGGAAACAGAGAGAGGGGTGAAAGAGAGAGAGGGGAATTGAGAGAGGAGTTATAGAGAGGGCTGCAGAGATAGTGGCGACAGAGAGAGGAGCGACACAGAGAGGTGAACAGAGAGAGAGATGGGCGACAGAGAGAGGGGAACAAAGAGAGGGGGACAGAAGGGGGAAAACAGACGGTGCACAGAGAGAGGGGGACAGAAAGAGTTGTGGACAGAGAGTGGATGGGACATGGAGTAGGGGACAGAGAGAGGGGAACAGAGAGAGAAGGGAGAACAGAGAGAATTGTGGGACAGATAGAGGGGGCAGACAGAGGGCTGGACAGCGCTAGGGGAGATAGAGAGGGGGAACAGAGAGGGGGCAGAGAGAGAAGGATACAGAGAGAGGGAGACAGAGGGGCACAGAGAGGCGTGACAGAGAGAGGGGATAGAGAGAAGGTGGTACAAAGCGAGGGGGACAGAGAGGGTAGACAGAGAGCGGGGGACAGAGTGAGGTGGAAGAAAGAGTGGGGGGACAGTGTGGGGAACAGAGTGGCGGGACAGAGAGAGAGGGAGAACAGAGGGGGACAGAGAGAGGAGGACAGTGAAAGGGTGCAGAGAGAGGGGGAACAGAGAAAGGGGAAAGAGAGAAGAGACAGAGGGAGAGGGGTCAGATAGAGGTGGCAGAGAGAAGAGTGGACAGAGAGACGAGGAGACAGAGGGGATGAGAGACAGGGGTACAGAGAGACGTTGGACAAAGGGGGAGGGGACAGAGAAAGAGTGTTACAGAGAGGTGTGACAGAGAGCGCGGTGGACAGAGAGAGGGGAACAGGGAGAGGGGGACAGAGAGAGAGGTGTGACAGATAGAGGGGGTCAGCGAGAGGGGGGACAGACAGAGGGTTGGACAGACAGGGGGAGGTAGAGATAGGAGTACAGTGGGACGGTGGACAGAGAGATGGAAACAAAGAGGGAGGCAGAGAGAGAGAGAGAGAGGGATACAGAGAGAGGGGGACAGAGAGGGCACAGCGAGGCGTGACACAGAGAGAGGGGTCACAGAGTGCGGCATAGAGAGAGACGGCAGAGAGGGACAGAGAGAGGGGGGTACAAAGGGAGGGGGACATAGAGGGGGACAGAGAGAGGGATACAAATGGAGGGCACAGAGAGAGGTGGAAGTTAGAAGGGGTTCAGAGAGTGGAGGGATAGAGAGTGGGGGGTCAAAGAGTGGCGGAACAGTGTGGGGAACAGATTGGGGGTCACAGAGAGAGAGGGAACAGGGAGGGTAGAGAGAAAATGGGGACAGAGAGAGGGGGACAGAGAGAGGGGCGAGAGAGATAGTGGGGCAGAGAGATGGTGACAGAGAAGTGGTCAGAGAGGGGGTACAGTGAGGGGGGACAGAGAGGTAGGTAAGAAAGGGGAGACAGAGAGCGGGGCCAGAGATTGGGGACTGAGAGATGGACAGAGAAAGAGGGGGGCAAAGAGAGGGGAACAGAGATGGGGGAACAGTCAGAGTGGGACAGAGAGAGGGGGACAGAGAGAAGGGGACAGAGAGAGGGACAGAGGGAAGGGAAGAGAGAGAGGCGATACTGAGGGGGGACAGAGAGGGGTGGACAGAGAGGGGGCACAGAGAGAATGAGTGAAGGAGAGAGGGGGACAGCGAGGGGGGCTGAGAAGGAGTTGGACAGAGAGCGGGGGATAGAGAGTGTGGGAGATACAAGGTGTCAGAGAGTGGGGGGACAGAGTTTTGGTGGAGAGAGTGGAGGGACAGAGTTGGGAGATATAGAGAAGGGGACAGAGTAGAGGACAGAGAGGGGGACAGAGAGAGGGTGGACAGAGAGGTGGTGACTGAGACAGGGGACAAAGAAAAAGAGGACAATGAGTGGGTGACTGAGAGGGGGGATAGAGAGAAGAGGACGGTGAGGGAGGGGACAGAAACGGGGGACAGAGACAGAGGGGGGACAGAGAGAGGGGACAGAGAGTGGGGGATAGAGAGAGGGCGACATAGAGAGAGGGAGACAGAGAAAGGGGGACATACAGAGGGGCGACAGAGAGAGGGGGACAGATAAAGTGGCGACAGAGAAGGGGAGAGAGAAGGGAGCAGGGAGAGGTGGACAGAGAGGGGGGATAGAGAGAGGGGGACAGACAGAGGTGGAGATACATAGTGGGACAGAGAGAGGGGGACACAGAGAGGGGGACAGAGGGAAGGGAAGAGAGAGAGGCGATACTGAGGGGGAAAAAGAGGGGTGGACAGAGAGGGGGCACAGAGAGAATGAGGGAAGGAGAGAGGGGGACAGCGAGTGGGGCTGAGAAGGAGTGGGACAGAGAACGGGGGATAGACAGAGTGGGAGATACAAGGTGTCAGAGAGTGGGGGGACAGACTTTGGGTGGAGAGAGTGGAGGGACAGAGTTGGGAGATATAGAGAAGGGGACAGATAGGGGGCAGAGAGAGGGTGGACAGAGAGGTGGTGACTGAGACAGGGGACAAAGAGAAAGAGGATAATGAGTGGGTGAATGAGAGGGGGGATAGAGAGAAGAGGACGGTGAGGGAGGGGACAGAAAGGGGGACAGAGACAGAGGGGGTACAGAGAGAGGGGACAGAGAGTGGGGGATAGAGAGAGGGCGACATAGAGAGAGAGACAGAGAAAGGGGGACATGCAGAGGGGGGACAGAGAGAGGGGGACAGATAGAGTGGTGACAGAGAGAGGGGGACAGACAAATGCGAGACAGAGAGCGGGGGAGAGAGAGGAGGAACAGAGTGTGGGACAGAGAGCGGGGCACAGAGAGAGGTGGACAGAGAGAGGGGGGATCAAAGAGAGCGGGGACCGAGAGAGAGGGACAGAGAGAGGGGGGGACAGTGAGGGGGAATAGAGAGAGGATGGACAGAGAGAGGGGCGACAGAGACGGGGAGAGAGAAGGGGACAAAGAGAGGTGGACAGAGAGTGTGGGACAGAGAGAGTGGGACAGAGAGGGGGAATGGAGAGAGTGGATCAGAGGAAGGGGGAGAGAGAGAGAGGCGCGACTGCGGGGGGACAGAGTGGGGTGGACAGAGAGGGGCACAGAGAGAGTGCGGGACAGAGAGAGGGGGACAGAAAGTGGGGGCAGCGAGCGGGGACTGAGAGAGAGGGTGATTGCGAGCGCGGGATAAAGAGAGGGAGACAGAGAGAGTGGGAGATACAAGGTGTCAAAGAGTCGGGGGATAGAGTTTGGGTTGACAGAGTGGAGTGATAGAATTGGTCGACAGAGAGAAGGGGACAGAGCGGGGGACAGAGAGGTGGTGGACACAGAGAGGGTGGTCACAGAGGAGGTGACTGAGAGGGGGACAGAGAGAAAGAGGACAGTGAGAGAGGGGTCAGAAAGGGGAGCAGAGGGGTGGGGCAGAGAGAGGTGGCAGAGAGCAGGGGATAGAGAGAGCGATATAGAGATAGGGAGACAGAGAGAGGGGGACAGACAGAAGGGGACAGAGAAAGCGGGGGACAGTGTGAATGGGACAGAGAGAGGGGGCAGAGAGAGGAGTGACAGAGAGAGTGGCGACAGAGAGGGGAAGAGAGAAGGGAGCAGATAGAGGTGGACAGAGAGTGGGGAATAGAGAGAGGGGGACTTAGAGAGAGTGGGGCAGAGAGAGGGGGACAGAGAGAGGGGAAAGACAGAGGGGCGACAGAGAGAGGGCCGACAGAGAGGGGTGACAGAGACAGAGAGGGAGCAGAGAAAGGGGTACAGAGAGGTGGAACAGAGAGATGCGGGACAGAGAGCGGAGGGGGAGAGAGGCAGAACAGAGTGGGAGACAGAGAGCGGGGCACAGAGAGAGGTTGACAGAGAGAGAGGGTGACAGAGTGAGCGGGGACAGAGAGAGAGAGGGACAAAGAGAGAAGAGGGACAGAGAGAGGGGCGACAGAGAAGGGGAGAGAGAAGGGGGCAGAGAGAGGTGGACAGAGAGTGGGGGGGCAGGGAGAGGGGAACATAGAGTGAGGGGGTACACAGAGAGTTTTTAGAGAGAGGGCAGGGAGATTGGGGAGAGAGGGAGGGACAGAGGAGGGACAGTGAGGGAGAACAGTGAGAGGACAGCAGAGAGACGGGTGACAGAGAGAGGGGCAGAGAGAGGGGGAGAGAGAAGGGGACAGAGAGATGTGGACTGGGGGGCAGAGGCAGGACAATGAGGAGGACAGAGACAGGGCGGCAGAGAGGGGTGGTCAGAGAGAGCGGGGACAGATAGAGAGCGTTCAGAGAAAGGGGTGGACAGAGAGGGGCTCAGAGAGAGGGCAACCGAGAGAGGGGGGACTGAGAGAGGGGGGCGACAGAGAGAGGGGAACAGAGAGAGAAGGGGGACAGAGAGAGATGAACAGAGAGAGGGGAACAGAGAGAGAAGGGGACAGAGAGAGGGGAACAGAGAGAGGGGTAGAGAGAATGGTGGAGAGAGAGTGGGGGAGAGAGAGGGTGGGTAGAGGGGGCGACAGAGATGGAGGCGCAGATGGTGCAGAGAGAGAGGAGGGACAGAGAGAGACAGGGCACAGTGGTAGGAACAGAGAGGTGGACAGAGAGAGGGGAGACAGAGATAGGGGAATGGGGGGACAGACAGTCGGTGCACAGACAGTGGGGGCACAGAGAGAGGGGTACAGAGGGGGACAGAGAGAGTGTGTGGACAGAGAGAGGGGGACAGACAGAGGGGGAGAGAGGTAGTGGGGCAGAGAGATAGTGACAGAGAGGTGGTCAGAGAGGGGGGACAGAGAGGTAGGAAAGAAAGGGGAGACAGAGGGCCGTGCCAGAGAATGGGGACTGAGAGGTGGAAAGGGAGGGGGGCAGAGAGAGGGGTACAGAGATGTGGGGACAGAGACAGAGGGGGACAGACAAAGTGGGACAGAAAGAGGAGGACAGAGAGGGGGAACTGAGAGAGGGGGTCGGGGGGGGAGAGAGAGGCGCTACTAAGGGGGTACAGAGAGGGGTGGACAGAGAGGGGGGCACAGAGAGAGTGGGGGACAGAGAGAGGGGGACAAAAAAGGGGGCCAGCGAGGGGGCTGAGAGGGAAGGGTACAGAGAGCGGGGGATAGAGAGAGGGGAACAGAGAGAGTGGAAGATGTAAGATGTAAGAGAGTGATGGGACACAGTTTGGGTGGACAGAGTGGAAGGACAGATTTTGGAGACAGAGAGAAGGGGACAAAGAGGGGGGACAGAGAGAGGGTGGACAGAGAGGGGTGGACAGAGAGGGAGGACAGAGAGAAAGAAGACAGAGAGGTAGTGGAGAGATGGGTGGACAGAGAGAGAGGGTTGACAGAGACAGAGGAAAGAGAGTGGGGGATAGAGTGAAATATAGAGGGGTGACAGACAGAGGAGCGACAGAGAGAGGGGGACAGAGAGAAGGGGACAGAGAGAGGGGGACAGAGGGAGCGGGACAGAGAGAAGGGGCAGAGGGAGGGGTGACAGAGAGAGTGGCGACAGAGAAGGGGAGAGAGAAGTGAGCAGATACAGGTGGACAGAGAGTGGGGGATCGATAGACTGGGACAGACAGAGGGGCGACAGAGAGACGGGGGCAGAGAGGGGGGACAGAATGAGAGGGAGCAGAGAAAGGGGTACAGAGAGGTGGAACAGAGAGATGCAGGACAGAGAGCGAGGGGAGAGTGAGGCGGAACAGAGTGAGAGACAGACAGTGGAACACAGGGCGAGAGGTTGACGGGGGTTCAGACAGAGCGGGGATAGAGAGAGAGGGGGACAGAGAGAGAGGCGGGCAGTGAGTGGGCACAGAGAGAGGAGGGACAGAGAGAGGGGTGACAGAGAGGGGGAAGAGAGAAAGGGATAGAGAGAGGTGGACAGAGAGTGGGGGGCAGAGAGAGGGGGACATAAAGAGAGGGGGACAGAGAGAGGGGGACAGAGAGAGGGGGAAAGACAGAGGGGCGACATAGAGGGGGGAACAGAGAGTGAGGGGGAAACAGGGCTATATTTAGAGAGAGGGGGACCAGGGAGATTGGGGAGAGAGAGGGAGGGACAAAGGAGGGACAGTGAGGGGGTACAGAGAGAGGGCAGCAGAGAGAGGGGTGAGAGAGAGAGGGGGCAGAGGGAGGAGGGCGACAGCGAGCAGGGAAACAAAAGAGAGGAAGACAGAGAGAGAGGGAGAGGGGGACCGAGGGATGGGGACTGGGGGGGCAGAGGCGGGACAGTGAGGGTGACAGACAGAGGGCGGCAGAGAGGAGTGGTCAGAGAGAGAGCGGGGACAGATAAAGAGGGCTCAGAGAGAAGGGGGGACAGAGAGGGGATCAGAGAGAGGGCAACCGAGAGACGGGGCACTGAGAGAGGGGGACGACTGAGAGAGGGGGACAGAGAGGGGGCAGAGAGCGGGGAGTGTGAGAGAGAGACGGGGGCAGGGAAATGGGCAAAGTGGGGGGACAGAGTGGGGGACAGTGTGTGGGACAGAGCGACAGGGGCAGAAAGAGAGTGGGACAGAGAGAGAGGAGGTACAGAGAGTGAGTGGGACAGATAAAAGTGGATAATTGAGAGTGGTGGACAGAGGGGGCAGAGAGAGGGGGACAGAGAGCTAGGGGTAAGAGAGAGTGGGGGCAGAGGGGGGCAGAGAGAGGGGGACAAAGAGAGGTGTCAGAGACAAGGAGTCAGAGAGGGGTTCAGAGAGAGCATGGACACCATGACAGTTACAGAGAGAGGGGGACAGAAAGAGGTGGTCAGAGAGAGATGAGGACAGAGAGACATAGACAGAGACTAGGGGAGAGAGAGACAGGGATAGAGAGATGGGGACAGAGTAAGGGGGAGAGAGAGAGGGAACAGGGAGATGAGGACAGAGAGGGGCGACGTGGGGGGGCAGTGAGGGGGACAGACAGTGGTGGCAGAGAGGGGTGACAGAGAGAGGGGGAGAGCGCGGAGCACAGAGAGGTGGCACAGAGAAGGCTACAGAGAGAGGGGGACAGAGGGGGCAGCGAGAGTTTCAGGACAAATAGAGGGGTGTACAGAGAGGGGGATAGAGAGGGAGGACAGAGAGAGGCGGTGGACAGAGAGGGGGCAGCACGAAGGTGTGACGGGGGGAGAGAGAGGGTGACAGACAGAGGGGCCTGAGAGAAGGGGGACAGACAGAGGAGGACCGACAGAGGGGGACAGAGAGAGGGGGACCGGCGAGGGTAGACAGAGAGAGAGAGGGCAGAGAGTGTGGTACGTAGGGGGGGACAGAGAGAGTGAAACATACGGGGGTAGAGCGACAGAGTGCACTGAGAGGGGGGACAAAGAGGTGGGACAGAGAGATGCAGGACAGAGAGAAGGGGGAGTGAGAGGCGTGACAGAGAGTGGGGCACAGAGAGGGGATACTGAAAGGGAGGAAGAGAGAGACAGGGACAGAGGGAATGGGTACAGAGAGAGGTGGTGACAGAGGGAGGGGGTACAGAGAGGGGGACAGAGAGCGGAGAGACAGACAGAGGGGCGAGAAATAGAGGGGCGACAGACAGCGGGGCGACAGAGAGACGGTGATAGAGAGAGGGGTACAGAGAAAGGGGGACAGAGCGAGGGGGACAGAGAGAGGGGCGACAGAGAGAGGGGCAGAGAGAGTAGGGCGACAGCGAGAGGGGAACACAGAGAGAGGGGGAAAGAGAGAGGGGGAGGTTGGGGGCAGAGAGAGGGCGGCAGAGAGAGGGGGGGACAGAGAGGGGTTCAGAGAGAGGGGACAGAGAGAGGGGAGACTGAGAGAGGGAGGCAACAGGGAGTGCTGGACAGAGAGAGGGGGACAGAGGGGGAACCGAGAGAGTTCAGGACAAAGAGAGGGGTGTACAGAGAGGGGGATAAAGAGGGAGGACAGAGAGAGGCGGTGCACAGAGAGGGGGCAGCACGAAGGTGTGACGGGGTGACAGAGAGAGGGGGACAGACAAAGGGGCCAGAGAGAGGGGGGACAGACAGAGGAGTACAGAGAGCGGGGGGACTGAGAGAAGGAGGCAACAGTGAGTGGTGGACAGAGAGACTGGGAGACAGAGAGAGCGGAGTCAGAGAGAGATGGAGGCAGAGAAAGGGGGACAGAGAAAGGGGGACAGAGAGAGGGGGACAGAGAGAGTGGGGCAGAGAGAGACGGATGACAGAGAGAGCTGGACAGAGAGGAGGACAGAGAGAAGGGAGACAGAGAGAGGGTGGACAGAGAGACAGGGAGAGAGAGGGAGACGGGGAGACAGAGACGGGGAAGAAAGAGGGTGGACAGAGAGGGGGTACTCAAAGAGGGGGGCGCAAAGAGAGTGGGGGGACAGAGAGGAGCACAGAGAGAGATGGAGACAGAGAGAGGGGGATAGAGAGAGGGGGATAGAGAGGGGAAGAGAGACTGGGGGACAGAAAGGAGTGTCAGAGAGAGGGAGTGAGTGAGTCGGGACAGAGCGGTGAATAGAGAGGGGTAGCAGTGGGGGCACAGAGAGAGAGTGACAGAGGAGGCAACAGAGAAATTGGCGACAGAAAGATGGAGTTCAGAGAGAGGGGTGGACAGAGAGAGGGGACAATGAGTGGGGATAGAGAGAAGGGGGACAGAGAGAGAGGAGTCAGAGTGTGGGTGTGACTGTGGCAGGTGGGACAGAGAGAGGGGACAGAGAGAAGGGGGACTGAGAGAGGTGTCAGAGAGAAGAGGAACAGAGAGAGGGGGACAGAGAGATGGGGGACAGAGAGATTGGGGTCAGAGTGAGATGGGTTAGAGAGAGGGGACGACCGAGGCAGGTGGGACAGAGAGAGTGGGGCAGACAGGGGGTTACAGAGAAAGAGGACAGAGAGGGGAACTGAGAGGTGGGACAGAGAGATGCGGGACAGAGAGAGGGGACAGATAGGCAGGACAGAGAGTGGGGCACAGAGAGAGGGGGTACAGGGTGTGAGACAGTAAGAGCGGGGACAAAGAGCGAGCAGGGACAGAGAGCGGGGAGGACAGAGAGAGGGGGACAGAGAGTTAGGGGACAGAGAGAGAGGGGACAGAGAGAGAGGGGACAGCGAGAGAGGGGACAGCGAGAGGGGGACAGAGAGAGAAGGGCGACAGTGAGAGGAGAACACAGAGAGAGGGGGTACAGGGAGAGGGGGAGAGAGAGACAGGGGACAGGGAGAGGGAGACAGAGAGGGTGGGACAGAGGAGGGACAGTGAGGGGAACCGAGAGAGAGGTGATAGAGAGGGGGGACAGAGAGAAAAGCGCAACTGCGAGAGGGGAACAGAGAGAGGGGGTATAGGGTGTGAGACAGTAAGAGCGGGGACAAAGAGAGAGCAGGGACAGAGAGAGGGGAGGGCAGAGAGAGGGGTGACAGATAGGTGAAGAGAGAAGGGGCAGAGAGAGGTGGATAGGGAGTGGGGGACAGAGAGAAGGGGACATAGAGAGAGGTGACAGAGAGAGAGGGGACAGAGAGGGGACAGAGAGAGAGGGGACAGCGAGAGGGGGACGGAGAGAGAAGGGCGACAGTTAGAGGAGAACACAGAGAGAGGGTGGACAGGGAGAGGGGGAGAGAGAGACAGGGGACAGGGAGAGGGAGACAGAGAAGGTGGAACAGAGGAGGGACAGTGAATGGGACCGAGAGAGAGGTGACAGAGAGCGGGGGCAGGGAGAAAAGCGCGACTGCGAGAGGAGAACAGAGAGAGAGGGGTACAGAGAGAGGGAGAGAGAGGTGGGACAGAGAGAGAGGGCAGCAGAGAGGGGTGGACAGGGAGGGGTTCAGAGAGAGGGGAACAGAGAGAGGGGGACTGAGAGAGGGGGCTACAGAAAGATGGGGATAGAGAGAGGGGGACAGAGAGAGGGGAGTGAGAGAGAGAGATGGGGTAGAGAGAGGGGGACAGAGAGAGAGGGGTGCTACAGAGTAGGACAGAGAGAGAAGGGCAACAGCGAGAGGGGAATAGAGAAGGGGCAGAGAGTGGGTGGTGAGAGAGAAGAGGCCAAAGAGGTAGGGGACCAAGGGGGTCAGAGGGGGCACAGTGAGGGGGACAGAGAGAGAAGGGTACAGATAAAGATGCGTCAGAGAGAGGGGTGGACTGAGAGAGGGTAGTGAGAGAGAGAGGAGGACAGAGAGAGGTGTGGACAAGTTGGGTGGGCAGAGGTGGGGTGGACAGAGAAACGGGGACAGAGAGAGGGTGGATAGGATGATGGGTACAGAGAGGGGGGACAGAAAGAGGGGTATAGAGCGAGTGTGAGGACAGAGAAGGGGACAGAGTGAGGGAGAGAGAGAGGGATACAGAGAGGAGGGTAAGAGAGAGGGGGACAAAGTGAGGGGGATAGAGAGAGGGGGACAGAGAGAGAGGGACATATTTTTAAGTTGTATCCTCTGGTTTGGCACTCACCCATCAGTGGAAACATTTTTCCTGCCTCTAGAGTGTCCAATCCTTTAATAATCTTATATTTCTCGATCAGATCCCCCTCACTCTTCAAAACTCAAGGGTATACAAGCCCAGTCGCTCCCGTCTTTCAGTGTAAGGTAATCTCGCCATTCCAGGAATTGACCTCATGAACCTACGCTGCACTCCCTCAATAGCCAGAATGTCTTTCCTCAAATTTGGAGACGAGGACTGGATACAATACTCCAGATGTGGTCTCACCAGGGCCCTGAACAGCTGTAGAAGAAACTCTGCTTTTATACTCAATCCCGCTTATTATGAAGGCCAGCATGCTATGAGCCTTCTTCACTACCTGCTGTATCTGCATTCTTACCACCAAAGTGGATAACCTTTCATTTATCACATTAAACTGCATCTGCCATGCATCTGACCACTCACCTAACTTGTCCATGTCACCCTGTAATCTCCTAACATTCTGATCACATTTCACCCTTCCACCCAGCTTAGTATCATCAGCAAATTTGCTAATGTTATTCTTAATATCATCTTCCAAATCATTAATATATATTGTAAAAAGTTGCGGTCCCAGCACTGATCTGTACGGTACCCCACTGGTCACTGCTTGCAATTCCAAAATAGTGCCGTTTATCACTACTCTTTGTTTCCTATCAGCCAACCAACTTTCAATCCAAGTCAGTATTTTGACCCCAGTACGATGCGCCCTACGTTTGCTCACTAACCTCGTATGTGGGACTTTATCAAAAGCTTTATGAAAGTCCAGGTACACTACGTCTACTGTATCTCCCTCGTCCATCTTCAGAGTTGCATTCTCAAAAAATTCCAGAAGATAGGTCAAGCATGATTTCCCCTTCATAAATCCATGCGGAATCTGATCTATCCTGTTACTACTTTCCAGACGTGTCGTAATTTCATCCTTTATAATAGGCTCCAGCATCTTTCCCACCACTGAGGTCAGACTAACTGGTCTATAATTTCCTGCTTTCTCTCTCCCACCTTTCTTAAAAAGTGGTATAACATTAGCCACCCTCCAATCCGCAGGAACTGATCTTGAATCTATCGAACTCTAGAAAATAATCACCAACACATCCACGATTTCTCGAGCCACATCCTTCAGTACCCTGGGATGTAGACCATCCGGCCCCGGGGACTTATCAACCTTCAGTCCTAACAGTCTTTCCAACACCAATTCCTGGCAAATAGAAATTCCCTTAAGTTTAGGTCCTTCAGCCGCTGTTACCTCG